>NC_092154.1:31251786-31259286 GCF_045791955.1 Oncorhynchus clarkii lewisi
AGGGCATCTGTTTCAGATGAAGACACGGAGAGGCATATGTGCCAGAGGTGTGTGTGTTAGAGAGAGAGTGTGACACCTCTCATCAGGATCTCTGTGGGTGACTCACCACCTGACCAGAAAAACACACACACACGCACACAAACACCTGAACAAACACACACTCACACACACACATGCACATATACACCCAAACCTAAAAAACACACACATCCAAACAAACATACACGGACACACACAAACACAGACTCTCGTGTGTGTGTCTTCCTTTGATTATTAAGTGGCTGTTAATGTGAAATCTGAGCTATGATATCAATGACTTACACGAGACGGAGAGCTAAGGATTGGGACACACACATACGCACAAGCATGCACATATGCACGCACACACATAAGAGTAGGTTCAATTAATGTTCCAAATCTTTCAAATACTTCAAGCATTTGATTGAGCCTGCAGTGCCAGATGTTGGGACGTGAGTGGATTTGCACTTTTGGGACTATTCAATGAATTGATAGTCTTGTGCCAGGCAAGCTTAGACAAGCTAAGACAAGCTCCATCAAGCACACACACGGACCATGCCCCCTACTCCCCCACCACACACCTATCTCTCTCCCTCCCCTCCGACCCACACACCCCTCTCCCCTCTCCTCCCCTGACGCACACCCCTCTCCACCCCCCCCCCCCCCCCACCACACACTCCTCCCCCCACCAGCACGGGAGCTGTTCCATCCTGAAACACCCCACCCCAAAACAACATGAAACATCACTTTACTGGGAGAAAAGAGAGAGGACACACCACCATAGCTGTTCTATTAGTCATGATGAGCACAGAACTGAATCAGAAGTGTGTGAGTGTGTAAGTGTGTGTCCTGTGTCCTGCCCCCATGTCAGGTCTGTGTCACCACCACACTGATGTCACACAGCCAGGGGGGTGACCACGGCCCTAAGGCACTCTGACAAAGGCCCTGAGGGCAGTGCCCTAGGAAGAGCTAGGGGGACAGACATGCTCCAGGACCAGTGTGTTTATACTCCTCTGAATGTGTCTGTACACTGTAATATGACATTCAGAGTATGTGTGTAACATCTAAGCCTGCAGACAAGAGCCAGAGTCAGCTTAAACCCTGTCATGTGTAGTTCATATTGTCAGTGAGGTGGTTGAGCCTGACAAGGTGCTACAAGTCTGTTCTGTACCACCGACATTCTATTGTAATATGAATAATGTTATTTAGCAGATGCTTTAATCCAAATTACAATTTTACATATGGTTGGTCCCGGGAATAAAACCCACCATCCTAGGACCACACTGTTGAGCTACTGATCATGTAGTGCTAAGTTAGGTAATGGTCACTTACTTTATGTCTATGAGTCTCTGGGTCTCCTGGTTTCGACTCCTTCGACTAGGGTGGTAGTTGCGAATCTACCTCTGTTTATTATGGATGATCAAATCCGGAAAGAGCTGAGTTGGTTTGGTAAATTTGCTATCAGTTTTCATGTACTGTTGGCAGGATTTCAGGCAGATGCCATTAAGCATGTTGTTTCGTTCAGGAGGCAATACTTGTTTCTGAACAACAATGAGTAACAGTTAAATGTGTATTTTAAAGTGAGGCTCCGGGAGAGGCTCTACGCAAGGTTTGCCTTCACAGATAGTATACGGTGCTTTGAGTGTGGGGATTTGGGACATAAGAGCTTTGCATGCTCACATAAAGCCCATAGACAAGGTGAGGATACAAGCGCCAGTGGCGGAAATCGAGGTTGACTTGCAAGGGGCCATGAGACATAGGTAGCAGAGCCTGGGTGTAGTTATGCTATAGATGGTGGTGTAGATGAGGCTGGGTCTAGTCATGCTATGGATGGTGGTGTAGATGAGGCTGGGTCTAGTCATGCTATTGATGGTGGTGTGGATGAGGCTGGGTCTAGTCATGCTATGGATGGTGTTGTGGATGAGGCTGGGTCTAGTTATGCTATAGATGGTGGTGTAGATGAGGCTGGGTCTAGTTATGCTATAGATGGTGGTGTGGATGAGGCTGGGTCTAGTTATGCTATAGATGGTGGTGTGGATGAGGCTGGGTCTAGTCATTCTATGGATGGTGGTGTGGATGAGGCTGGGTCTAGTTATGCTATAGATGGTGGTGTGGATGAGGCTGGGTCTAGTCATGCTATGGATGGTGGTGTAGTGGTGGTGTGGATGAGGCTGGGTCTAGTCATTCTATGGATGGTGGTGTGGATGAGGCTGGGTCTAGTCATGCTATGGATGGTGGTGTAGATGAGGCTGGGTCTAGTCATGCTATGGCTAGACAGGTTATGCTATTGGATGAGGAGAGTATAGTGGGGAAGGGCAAGTGACTACGGGCGGTTGAGGAGGGTGTCAAGCTGTTTGTAAAATCGTACAACATGCTATGAAAAATGAGGGGCATGGTGTCCTCTCTCCCAGGAAACGGTTTAGGTTGAGGAAGTGGGTCAGAACCGTGCGTAAGGGTCGACCTTCAGACACTATTTAGATGTATAGTTTATTTCTGGCACTGGGGCTTTTTGAGCTTTGCTATTGGTCTCTTTCTTTACTGGCTTTTCTCCCACTTCTTATGGAGACTCTTCGGGTAGGCTCACTCAATATAAATTGCCCCAGAGATGTGGGAAAGAGGAGTCTGTTGGGTGAATATGTAAATCAAAAAAAAGTACAGGTGTTGTTTAGTGATGTGGTGAATGAAGTCGATTGGGGGCTCTGGTGGAAAAGGGCAAGTGTGCTGAGCAATGGAACAAATGTTAGTGCAGGGATGGCAGAAAAATGTGCTCCTCTGTGCAGGGGTAGACTGCTTGTAGTAAAATCAGAAATTAACAACAGGGGTTTTGTCCTTATAAATGTGCATGTGCCTAAAACAGGGAGAGAGAGGGGGCTTCTGTTTGGGTGTCTTAGACAGGAACTCTGTAGCTGTACGACTGGAGCTGTACGATGGATTTTATGAAAGATAGAAATGGGGAGGAGACTCTATCAGGCTCGGTGGGAGGTAAGGGACATCATTAAGCAGTTTGATCTAGTGGATGTTTGGAGAACTAGACATCCCAACACAAGACAGTATACATTGGTAAACGTCTTTAGGACTAGGGTGAGTGCAGCCCGACTAGATCCGTTTTACATGTCCACGAATCAGAGCAATAGGCTGTTGGGTTCTACCATTCTCCCGGTGGATTTTTCGGGTCACCACATAACCATGGCTCAGTTGTCTATTTTACCAGGGCTTCGGCAGGCATCATATTGGAAGTTTAATGTAAAGCTCGTACAAGATGTCACTTTTTGCTGAGGTTTTAAGCAAAGAGTGGAGTATGTGTCTCTGAGTCAATGGTAGGATGTGGGAAAAGTCAAAATTCGGATTTTCTGTCAACAGTAAACAGCTCTCTCATTCTCAGAGGCTAGGAGAGTATTGGGGGAACTCGAGCATAGTATCAATGAAGTGTAGGTAGAGCTGGTGGGGCAAGGCAATGTAGACCTCCAGGCTAATTCAGCTGAATTATGTAGGGACCTGGGCAGTTTTTTCCAGGTTAAAGCAAAGGGAGCACTTGTAAGAGCTAGGTTTTACATGCTTAAGGAGATGGATGCTCCCAGCTCCTTCTTCTTTGGTTTGCAAAGACAGAGTGGTGAAGCCAAGGGTTTGCATTGTCTACGGCTGTCTGATGGGCAGGTGACCTCTGTGGTGGGGGAGATGCAGGATTTTTTTCTGGTTCGGCCATCACTGGCTGAATGCGACAGTGTTGTACATGTCCATCCACGAAGGAGGACAGGGCCTGGGGGAACTGGAGAGCAGGGTGGCTGCATTCTGACTAAAGGCGGTGCAGAGATTTCCGTACCCATACTGATGTCGGCTGGAGGGAACCAGCATGCGCACTGCTGAGGAGAGCTGGCATATTACGGTTGGACCAGCAGCTGTTCCGCATGAGGCTGGAGAGGCTGAGTACAGCAGGTCTCTCTGAGTTTTACTCTGCGGTGTTGAGGGCCTGGCAGCTGCTAAGACCTACACGAGAATATAGAACCTCTTCATCTATAGTTGATGTGTTCGTAAGGTGATATATACAGTATGATGTAGTCAGTGGATGACTCACTCTACTGCCTGACCTTTGTAATAGATGATTGATAGATGTACTCATCTTGCTGACCATACACAATGCAGACTAGTTGATGTGTGTGCTGATTTGTGCATGTATGTGTGTATGTGTGTGTGTGTGACATGTGTGTTGTGTAGTTGACGTGTGTATGTGTGTGTGTCCTCACCTCCATACTTTCATGTGTGTGTACAGTATTTGTGTATTCACTTTTATAGCTTATGTGTGTGTGCATTCCCCTCCTCACCTCTGTAGTTGATGATCTCAGTACCCAGGATGGCGGTCATCTCTAGCACAGTGATGAAGGCCTTGTCCATTGAGGTGAGGGGGAACGGGGACATGCGGTGTCTCCGGGCCACCTTGGTGATGTCCACTGCACTGTGACCTGACGGGAGATAGAGAGAGAGAGAGAGAGAGAGAGAGAGAGAGAGAGAGAGAGAGAGAGAGAGAGAGAGAGAGAGAGAGAGAGAGACAGAGACAGAGAGAGACAGAGACAGAGACAGAGACAGAGACAGAGACAGAGACAGAGAGAGGACACAGGGACAGGGTCTTACACAGAATCATACACCTACTGTACCAGTCAAAAATTTGGACACACCTACTCATTATAAGTGTTGTCTATATTCTGACTATTTTCTACATCGTAGAATAATAGTGAAGACATCAAAACTATGAAATAACACATATGGAATCATGTAGTAACCAAAAAAAGTGTTAAACAAATCAAAATATATTTTATATTTGAGATTCTTCAAAGAAGCCACCCTTTGCCTTGATAACAGCTTTGCACACTCTTGGCATTCTCTCAACCAGCTTCACCTGGAATGCTTTTCTAACAGCCTTGAAGGTGTTTCCACATATGCTGAGCACTTGTTTGCTGCTTTTCCTTCACTCGGTTCAACTCATCCCAAATCATCTCAATTGGGTTGAGGTTGGGTGATTCTGGAGGCCAGGTCATCTGAGGCACTCCATCACTCTCCTTCTTGATCAAATTGCCCTTACACAGCCTAAATTATAGTCCCACTATGAGCAAACCAGATGGGATGGCGTATTGCTGCAGAATGCTGTGGTAGCCATGCTGGTTAAGTGTGCCTTGAAGTCTAAATAAATCACCAACAGTGTCACCATCAAAGCATCCCCTCACCATCACACCTCCTCCATGCTTCACGGTGGGAACCACAAATTCGGAGATCATCCGTTCACCTACTCTGCGTCTCACAAATACACGGAACCAAAAATCTTAAATACACGGAATCAAAAATCTTACATTTGGACGCAAAAGGACAGATTTCCAGCAGTCTAATGTCCATTGCTCGTGTTTCTTGTTTAACACTTTTTTTGGTTATTACATGATTCCATTTGTGTTATTTCATTTACACACACACACACACACACACACACACACACACACACACACACACACACACACACACACACACACACACACACACACACACACACACACACACACACACACACACACACACGATTTCAGCTATCGACAGCAACCATGTTGTTTCTAATAACAGCAGTGGAATCATTCCAAAGGCAAGCGGAAGAACAAGGCCAGAACAAAGCTACAGTGCACGGATTTCTCTTGACCAAATTCCCGGTCCTATAAACTGACGATTCCACAGCCTATTTCAGATTGTGAACATGGGCCTCAGTTAGCCCCTGGCACAACATCACTTGTGTGCGCGGACGGATGCACGAATGCTCATGTATGAACACACACGCACAACAAACAATTGTCCTGCCACAGGGGAAGCTCTAACTCGCTTCTTAAGGGCGTGTGGCAGAGTGCTTACTTGATCTTAGGATGTTTTCTTTGCTGCTGTATCGTGACTGCACCTGGCGAAGGAGAGAGAGAAAGAGAGAGAGAGAGAGAGAGAGAGAGAACGAGAGAGAGAGACAGAGAGAGAGAGAGAGAGAGAAAGAGACACAATGAGATTTTTATAGAGCAGGTTGCCTTTTCGACACCTTTGAAAGATGAGATGTTTACTCAGCAGTCAAAAAGTGACAGAGAAAGAGGTTTGTGACACTACACCTATCTTGCTCTTTGTCCTTCCATACAGACGTCTTCCGCTTCCTGACCTCGTATCGTTATCCTCTTTTATATGGTGCATACAATCTCACAGACATAGCAGCACTGTAAGTCACACCGGTAATACTAATTCAAGTGCCTCTTGTCTTGCTTGATACAGTGATAGCGGCTGGAATAATTTCACTGAGTTAAAACAGATTAGCTCAATTCAAAGATATAGCTGGATGAGTTTGACTGAGCTAAATTAGATTAGTTAAATTCACAGATATACATGGATTAGTTTGACTGAGCTAAAATAGATGAGTTAAATTCATAGATATACATGGATTAGTTTGACTGAGCTAAAATAGATGAGTTAAATTCACAGATATAGCTGGATTAGTTTGACTGAGCTAAAATAGATGAGTTAAATTCACAGATATAGCTGGATTAGTTTGACTGAGCTAAAATAGATGAGTTAAATTCACAGATATACATGGATTAGTTTGACTGAGCTAAAATAGATCAGTTAAATTCACAGATATACCTGGATTAGTTTGACTGAGCTAAGAAAGATGAGTTAAATTCACAGATATACCTGGATTAGTTTGACTGAGCTAAAATAGATTAGTTAAATTCACAGATATACCTGGATTAGTTTGACTGAGCTAAGAAAGATGAGTTAAATTCACAGATATAGCTGGATTAGTTTGACTGAGCTAAAATAGATGAGTTAAATTCACAGATATACATGGATTAGTTTGACTGAGCTAAAATAGATGAGTTAAATTCACAGATATACTTGGATTAGTTTGACTGAGCTAAGAAAGATGAGTTAAATTCACAGATATACCTGGATTAGTTTGACTGAGCTAAAATAGATTAGTTAAATTCACAGATATACCTGGATTAGTTTGAGTGAGCTAAAATAGATCAGTTAAATTCACAGATATACCTGGATTAGTTTGACTGAGCTAAGAAAGATGAGTTAAATTCACAGATATACCTGGATTAGTTTGACTGAGCTAAGAAAGATGAGTTAAATTCACAGATATACCTGGATTAGTTTGACTGAGCTAAGAAAGATTAGTTAAATTCACAGATATACCTGGATTAGTTTGACTGAGCTAAGAAAGATGAGTTAAATTCACAGATATACCTGGATTAGTTTGACTGAGCTAAAATAGATGAGTTAAATTCACAGATATACCTGGATTAGTTTGAGTGAGCTAAAATAGATCAGTTAAATTCACAGATATACCTGGATTAGTTTGACTGAGCTAAGAAAGATGAGTTAAATTCACAGATATACCTGGATTAGTTTGACTGAGCTAAAATAGATTAGTTAAATTCACAGATATACCTGGATTAGTTTGACTGAGCTAAA
>NC_092154.1:31264286-31266786 GCF_045791955.1 Oncorhynchus clarkii lewisi
AAGAAGCGGCTCGTGGGGGACGAGGGAACAGCCACTGTTCCTGTGCTTCTGTGCTGGGCTCAGCAAAAAACAAAGGCGCTGTCCGACAAATTATGCAAAGGGGGATTTCGGAGGAGAGGAAGAGGAGAGGGATGTGACATGGGGCAGGGAGGGGAGCAGAGAACGGGAGGAGTAGCCTCATCCTTACATGGGAAGCCCGGGGAAGTCCATGGTAGAAAAATTGCTAAATAGGGGTGGGATTTAGAACCTGCTGTAAATCAGTGATGCATTGCAACATATCAAAACAGTCAAATGTCTTGCTTGGGCGGAGCTCCAGAGATGCTCACTAGATTAGGGCAGTAGGTGCAACAGGACATGAGGAAAGACGGGAGAATATGTGTCCACATACTGGATGCTGATTGTGTATAGACACAATTCACTTTTTCCTCCAGGTTTTTTACCACTTTCTGCGATGTTGCATACTAGCACACAGAACAACTCACTGCAATATGTTTCCTATCCGGTCTGAAAACAGTGACGAACATAACACGTAGCACCAACGGCCATGTGGGGAGGGTTCTTGAAATGTAACGTCCAATCAAAATCCTATGGTCCATTCAAACCGTTTATTTCGCTATAAAAACTTCTCCAGACTTCCAAGGCAGGTGTGAAAACCAGGTTATTTTGGAGAGGAGAGGAAAGGAGAGGAGAGGAAAGGAGAGGTGTGACAGGAGAGGAGGAGTTCAAAAACCCTTCTAGCACCACTCTGTCCCACGGGAGAAAGGGATGGAAGAGAGGATAGTGACAGAGTTGGGAAGGAGGGGACAAATGCTTCTGTGGCCCTCAAAAGACAACACTTACTTGCGAGAGAAAGACCTAAGGGGACGGAGGGGGAGAGGGGGCAGCGAGGGAGGGAGAGAGCGAGGGGGGTGAGAGATGCCTCACTACACTACTCAAGGGTCTATTCCTGCGGAGAGGGACGAGCATCACGTAGGAGTGACGTCCCCTGACAGCACTTCCTCTGGCTAAACTGAGTGCAAGCTACTGTGGTACACACACACACACACACACACACACACACACACACACACACACACACACACACACACACACACACACACACACACACACACACACACACACACACACACACACACACACACACACACACACACACACACACACACACACACACACACACACACACACACACACACACACACACACACACACACACACAGCTATGCTCTGGTACAAGGACATTGATGTGCACATCTTCTCTTAGACATGAACAAAAGCACGACAACACATTCAAAAACGCTACAAGAAATGCTCGCCTGCCCAGCTGCCAACACACACACACAGACTAGATGGGTGACGGATGAGAGAGAATGAACGCTGGTGGAGTTCTAGAGAGGCCTGAGAAGGGGATGTACTGAACACTCTATCTCCAAGCCTACTTGGATTTGCTAAAATGCCTGGTGAGAGAGAGGTATTGGTATGAACAGATCAAGCCAAAACGCCTAGAAAGACTACATTACCCATACTACTCTGTGAGCCAAATTCCTACTGGAACCTTCCATATTGCGTGTTGCTCCCCTATGACAATACATCCGACGTGTCCTTCCTGCCTCTCCTGCCTCTCCTCCCTCTCTTCCCTACAGTCTCTCGCTATCTTTCCTGTAGATGAGCTCCAGTACTGCATCACCACACAGGGGAGCCGCCGAGAGCAGGCTGCCTGAGATGGCGAGCCCTCTGTGGGCTGTGGATCCAGGCACCTCCCCTGTCTGTCTACGTACCTCTGGATGTCTGTCAGGGGTCTCTAACAAGTGTCTTTGGTTTCTCTGAGGCCCTAGTGCTGTGTGGTGACTGTGCCTATGGTGAGGAGCGAGGCCTGCATGCTGGTATAGAGGAAGGGTAGGAAGAATGTAAGGGGGTTTACCTGGTCCAAGGTAGAGTACCTTGACTTGAGCGTGATGACCTCATCCAGGTGAGCCCTGAACTCTCTCCGTGAGGCCTGGAGGAAGCCACAGGATAGGTCACTCGCCTTCACGCATCACACACACGTCCCATATTGGTACACACACACTCAAATGTCCTGGTACAGTACAATAGTACACATAGTTGTGGCCTGGCACACACACACACACACACACACACACACACACACACACACACACACACACACACACACACACACACACACACACACACACACACACACACACCCACACACACACACACACACACACACACACACACACACACACACACACACACACACACGCACACACACACACACACACACACAACTCAGGACTACTGAGGTGACACATACAGAAATCAGTTCAAACAACAATAAAAAAAGACCACTGACTCCAAAACAACCAATATTCTGACAATAAAGAACCAAACATTGATGAAATAGTGACCAAATAATGTGATGGCAACTTTTTGCTCCAACCTAGAGCACGTTTATCATGGGTGTGAGAGTGAGTTAGTGTTAGTGAGCGGAGGAGAG
>NC_092154.1:31271786-31291786 GCF_045791955.1 Oncorhynchus clarkii lewisi
AATGAGGTAAGATAAGGGAGGTAAGGCAATACATAGGCCATAGTGGTGAAGTAATTACAATATTCCAATTAAACACTGGAGTGATTGATGTGCAAAAGATGAGTGTGCAAGTAGAGATACTGGGGTGCAAAGCAGCAAAATAAATAAAATAAAAACAGTATGGGGATGAGGTAATTGGATGGGCTATTTACAGATGAGCTATGTACAGGTGCAGCGATCTGTGAGCTGCTCTGACAGCTGGTGCTTAAAGCTAGTGAGGGAGATATGAGTCTCCAGCTTCAGTGATTTTTGCAGTTCATTCCAATCATTGCAGGAGAGAACTGGAAGGAAAGGCGGCCAAAGGAGGAATTGGCTTTGGAGGTGACCAGTGAAATATACCTGCTGGAGCGCGTGCTACGGGTGGGTGCTGCCATGGTGACCAGTGAGCTGAGGTAAGGCGGGGCTTTACCTAGCAAAGACTTATAGATGACCTGGAGCCAGTTGGTTTGGCGACGAATACGAAGCGAGGGCCAGCCATTGAGAGCATACAGGTCGCAGTGGTGGGTAGTATAGGGGGCTTTGGTGACAAAACGGATGGCACTGTGATAGACTGCATCCAATTTGCTGAGTAGAGTGTTATTTTGTAAATGACATCCCTGAAGTCATGGATCGGTAGGATATTCAGTTTTACTAGGGTGTGTTTGGCAGCATGAGTGAAGATGCTTTGTTGCAAAATAGGAATGGGGCGTGCTTATTTAAGATGGCGAGGAAAGCGCTTAAAAAAATAACCAGGCATCCTCTACTGACGGAATGAGGTCAATATCCTTCCAGGATACCCGGGCCAGGTAGATTAGAAAGGCCTGCTCCTGGTTGAAGACAGCAGAGGTGTATTTGGAGGGCAGGTTGGTTAGGATGATATCTATGAGGGTGCCCGTGTTTACGGATTTGGGGTTGTACCTGGTAGGTTCATTGAAAATTTGTGTGGGTTTAAGGGCATCAAGCTTAGATTGTTGGATGGCCGGGGTGTTAAGCATGTTCCAGTTTAGGTGACCTAACAGCACAAGCTCTGAAGATAATGCTTATCATAGAAAGAATGTAGCAGGGAACATTTCCTAATGTTTTGCTTAAAGTTAATCTTTCATTTTACCGTAGAAAAGTAGGCTATTAACACCAAGAAAAGTAGCTCCATATCAGTCAGAGTGTGCTGGTATAATGCCTGTTGGTGAATTCTCATCTGAAGCACAAACTGAAACATTTTACATCTGGCATCAATATATTTCTCATGTGTTTTATAATTATTTCCTGTGTGAAAAACAGAATTCTGCGTTAATGCGACCCGTAAGTTTAACTTTCAAGTTTTCTAAGCAAGTGGCTGAATTAATGAGGTGACAGGGCGTCATATTGTTTTAGCTTTCTGCCGTGTTTGGGAAGTCAAAGCCCTTTGGATGAGCTATCTGTATCTTGATTTCCTTGTGTTTTTTTGTCCACTCAGTTGTCGGCCTGTCTGCTCCTCCCCTCTCTTCTCCAATCAGACCAGGCAGACCTGTTGCCCTAGCGACTCCAGAGTCCACACAGACACAGCGTGTACACATGCTGTTTCAGTGCCAGTACGGTTCTTCCTTCAGACAAGCATGTGTCAAAACGCTGTTCATCGCCACAATGTCTCTCGTTCATACCCGCTTGTAAAAGGTAGCTCCTACCTACATATGTATAACTTTATGAGCTGGGTTTATGAGCTGTCTTTGCAATTAGTTCATTTTCGTTTGCGCTCGTTAGCATATTTGCGTTTTTTTGTCGCCCCTTTGTGTACTAAGCCGGTAATACCATAACTCTTGGGATGAGAGGAGGACGGTATGATGATATGAAAATCTGGATACTGCCCAACCCTAATTCCATTACATTCCATTCAACACTTCATAGGAATTTAAATTGTTCATTTTACAGTAAGAAACTGCATTGTAATTTCCAGATCTATGAGTTCATGTGTCACTGCATCTCGAGCAATTGTTGGTCTTTAAATAGACAGTGTAATGTCTGTATTGCAGTATATACCTTCCATTTCTCCATCCATCCAGTCCCCTACCAGCTCCGATTCTGGACCCTACTCTAGGGCCCTGGCTCAGAGGAACTATGGAGCCCAGTGGAACTGCCTGTCTCTGTCTCCCTCTCCTCCCCCTGCCTTTATGTAACCCTCAGTCTCTCACTCTCTCTTGAATACTGCAGCGACACGGCCACCACACTAGGCACGTGAGTCCTGCACCTCCCCCTCCTCCCCTTCTTCCCTCCTCCTCACCCCAGCCCCGCAGTCAACGTACGCATGTCCCCTCCCCCGCCCTCTCCTCTCTCATCCCTGTGCACTTCCTACCTTCACACAGACTCATCATCGCTGCGTACGTGTTTATGGCTAACCATCATCATCACCATCATCATCATCATCAGACCACACACACTGGGCCATGCGTGTAGACGCACACGTGCGCATGCAGTACACACACACACACACACAGGCACACGACACAAATACTGACAGTAAACACTCTAATTCATGTACAGACAGTATCCTCCATCATACACACTCCCAACAACACAGTCCAGAAACACACTCTCAAACCGCAGGAGGAAAGACACTACTTACCATCCTCAGAGTGGAGTCAGCACTGAGCGAGCTCTTCAACATGTGCACACGAGCACACACACACACACACACACACAGGCAATCTGAGAGTGTGTGTGAGCGACAGAGCAAGCAGAGAGAGACAGAGAGAGTACAGTTAGGGAGGAAGAGCAACAGAGAAGCAGCGTGCACGAGAAGGAGAACAGGAGGAAAAGCAACAGAGAGACAGAAAGAGGGAGAGGAGGAGTGACAGAATAAGAAGGAGGGGGTGGTGTGGGTGTGCAGCGCCCATGTGAGTGTCTGCCTGTCTGTCAGCACATGGTAGAGGGGCTGACACTCTCCATCCCTTGTCCCTCTACTCTCTTCTTTCTCTCTCTCTCTCTCTCTCTCTCTCTCTCTCTCTCTCTCTCTCTCTCTCTCTCTCTCTTTCTACCTCTCTCCCTCTCCCTCTCTCTCTCCCTCTCTCTCTTTCGCTCTCTCCCTCTTTCTCTCTCTGTACTGATTGTAGCAGTAGCAGAGTAGCAGAGGGAGTACAATTACTGTGACTGAGTGATATGACGAATGCTAGTGGGCTTACACACATTTTGAAGACAGTGTAAGGACAGAAATGGACAGACCGACACAGAGAAAGAGAGGCAGACGGACAGCCAGTGCAGCAGAGGCCTTCTTACCGAGGCAAGGCACTGCTATGACGCTCAGGATATACCTCAAAATGTAGCTTGTTTCTCTTTCTCTTCCTCCGTTTCATCGTCCCCTACCCTACCCCCCTTCTCTCCATCGACCCTCTCTCTGTCCCCTTCTCTCCTCTCCCTCTCTCACTCCCTCCTCTCTATTTTTCCCTCAACTCTCTCTCTCAGTGCATCTCATAAATCCTCCACACGGCGAGTGGTCCGAGGAGGAGGAGTCACTTTTACGAGCCTCCCTGTGCTGGAGGAGGGTTATCATACACTCACAATCAGTGCTGTTACCCCAGCCTCACGCACACACACACACACACACACACACACACACACACACACACACACACACACACACACACACACACACACACACACACACACACACACACACACACACACACACACACACACACACACACACACACACACGCAAACACACACACAGGTGTGTGAGTTTGAGAGCCCATGTCTATGCCTTCCACAGGAGAATAAAGCCTTTATGGTACAGGCTGTAAAACAAGAGCAGGCTCTACACAGCCCAAGAGCAGAGACCCACGTCTGCCTGCTGCCTACTGCCTGTTTGCCTTCACTTACCGCAGGGCACAGACTTGGAGGAAAACATGCAGAAACAGAAACACACACACACGCCCACAGAAAACACTCAGTTAAGGTTTCTTTCTCACACTAGCCTTAGTTGGCATGCACACAAGCGCACACACAAACACACACTCCCCCTTGCAGACCCCCCCCCCCCACACACACACACACACCTCCACGCCTCTGGTGACATTCTCAGAAATTAGTGTGTGTGCCAGAGGGGGTAGTGGGAGACAGAGTAGGTACAGATTCTCTGAGTGCCGTCCAAAACACACACACACAAATCCCCTGTCGACAGTGGGAAGGTGGGAAGGGAGGGTGGGCCGCTTGGCAGCCTGGTCCAACAGCGCCCTGAGCCAGAGGACATTACCGCTGTCGGCCCCCGACCACACACACTCTGTTTTATACACTTACTAAAACCACCGCCACGCCATTGGGAAGCAGCCAGTGCCATCAGGCCGCAGACACTACACACACGGCATAGACACGGCATAGACACGGCAAGACAGACCTTGACAGTACTGAACAGACATCCACTGTAGAAGGCTACTGTACCAATGACCACAGTCCCTCTTTGTCCTAAATGGCACCATATTCCCTATATAGTGCACTGCTTTTGACCAGGGCCCATAAGGTCCCGTGTGCACTATATAGAGATTAGGCTGCTATTTAGGACAAACCTAGGGTTGCAAAGGGAGGGTATATTTCTGGTAACTGTCAAGTTTTATTTTTTTGTCACATGACATCTGGTGGCATGTTTGGCTACTTCAGATTATCACAGGTGTCCCTGTGTGGCCTTATCACATGTAAAAATATATCAAATAATCAACTAAGATTATTTTATAGAAAATCCTGGATGCTGATTGGTTTACTCACCACGATAATGCCTGTTCACGGTTCCATTTGAATGATCAATGTGCATCCACTATCCCACTGCCCAGCCGGGCAATTCATAAACTTCATCTCCGCTGTAAAAAATGACACTAGCCTAGCATTTGGTTTGCAACAGCTGGTCTAAATCTTGCCCTCTTCCTCTCCGACCTGTGCAACAATGTAGCAGTTGTTTTTTTTGTGCGATCTCCACCATGCCATGCAGCCTATACGTGACTAGACTGTAAAGTTTCTCAAATGAAACAATGACAAGCAATAAGAAGCAATAAGGCCCTCAAACCAGGGAATTATTGTCAATAACTCCATCCTAAGGGCTGTTTTACTGGCCCTTCACTCCGTGTCGGCCCTGAGAACAGCCCTTAGTTGTGAGTGTGTGGTATATGGCCAATGTACCACGGCTAAGAGCTGTAGCCAGGCACCCCATGCTGCGTCGTGTAGGAACAGCCCTTAGCCGTGGTACATCCCCTTGTACCTTATTGCTTAAATATACTGTAATAATATATATGTGATTTAGCAGACGCTTTTATCCAAAGTGACACATACATGGTACATGCCACCGGTCCCGGGAATCAAACCCACTATCCTGGCGTCGCAAGCCCCATGTTCAAACGACTGAGCTACAGAGGACCACCGGCATAGGCAGACACCTATTGTACTGAACAGACACACCCACCGTGCTACGGTAGCGAAGACCCCATCAAGCACTGTACTACACCCACAGCATAGACAGAGATCTAACCTACAGACAGTGGATCTCTGTTCAAGGCTATGTGAGCAGTGACCACAGTACAGTGTGCTACAGACTAGGAAGGACTCATTGATCCAGCCCACTGTGGAGGGCTGTATCCTGCATCCATTAGTGAATTGGATTACAGATCGGACTAACGACAACGTGGGTGGCTTTCACGCTGTTCTGCATGACCAATGTGGTGACATTAATAATACAGTAGCGCTACTCATGTGATGTGTATGGATGTGTGTGTGTGTGTGTGAATGTGTATTTACACACAGTGTTATTGTGTGAGTGTCAACAGTGTGTGTGTGTATACAGAGTGAATACGTGTGTGTGTGTGTGTGTGTGTGTGTGTGTATTTACACATAGTGTCATTGTGTGTTTGTTAACAGTGTGTGTGGTATGTGTGTGTGTACACCGAGTGAATACGTGTGTGTGTGTGCATGTGTGCGTGTGTGTGTGTGTGCATGTGTGCGTGTGTGTGTGTGTGTGTGTGTGTGTGTGTGAGTGTGTGCCTGAGCTACAGCCTTGCCTTGGCCATAACTCCTCTAAGGAGGCCAGAGATAGAGGTCAAGGGGGTGGTCTGTATATAACAGTCTTCTCATAGTGACTTATATTCCAGTGGAGAAGGAAAGAGGAAGTGGCTTGATAAGCCCTGGCCTTGGCTCCATCCATAAAACACATTCATCAAAAGGCTATTGGAAGACCATTAACTCAGGCAGCCTCATGTACAGCCAAAACCAGTTGAAGCAACACAAAAGCCATCTTCACACTGCTGATCCAACATGGAAGCTGTTATTATTATGCTTCTAGGATTTCACATTTTTGTTGATTTTAGGTTATATGGTGGTGCTTTTGAAGACAGATAGAGGAGACATGGACATACATGTGGTAAGGAGGTCAATGGAACATATGTCCTGGGGGATAGGAGAAAGATACTGGTTCTACACATCTGATCTAACTAAGTAGGTAGTCATCAAATCCGTCATGATTGATGTATTGTAACAGGCCCAATGTAGAGCCGTGGCCAAAAGTTTTGAGAATGACACAAATATACATTTTCACAAAGTCTGCTTCCTCAGTTTGTATGATGGCAATTTGCACATACTCCAGAATGTTATGAAGAGTGATCAGTTGAATTGCAATTAATTGCAAAGTTCCTCTTTGCCATGCAAATGAACTGAATCCCCCCAAAAACGTTTCCACTGCATTTCAGCCCTGCCACAAAAGGACCGGCTGACATCATGTCAGTGATTCTCTCGTTAACACAGGTGTGAGTGTTGACGAGGAGGGAGATCACTCTGTCATGCTGATTGAGTTCGAATAACAGACTGGAAGCTTCAAAAGGAGGGTGGTGCTTGGAATCATTGTTCAACCATGGTAGTAACCTGCAAGGAAACACGTGCTGTCAGGATTGCTTTTCACAAAAAGGGCTTAATTCACAGGCAAGGATATTGCTGCCAGTAAGATTGTACCTAAATCAACCTTTTATCGGATCATCAAGAACTCAAGGAGAGTGGTTCAATTGTTGTAAAAAAGGCTTCAGGGCGCCCAAGAAAGTGTATCTGCACGCACAGTGAGGCGAAGACTTTTGGAGGATGGCCTGGTGTCAAGAAGGGCAGCAAAGAAGCCACTTCTCTCCAGGAAAAACATCAGGGACAGACTGATATTCTGCAAAAGGCACAGGGATTGGACTGCTGAGGACTGGGGTAAAGTCATTTTCTCTGATGAATCCCCTTACCAATTGTTTGGGGCATCAGGAAAAAAGCTTGTCCGGAGAAGACAAGGTAAGCGCTACCATCAGTACTGTGTCATGCCAACAGTAAAGCATCCCGAGACCATTCATGTGTGGGGTTGCTTCTCAGCCAAGGGAGTGGGTTCACTCACAATTTTGCCTAAGAACACAGCCATGAATAAAGAATGGTACCAACACATCCTCCAAGAGCAACTTCTCCCAACCATCCAGGAACAGTTTGGCGACGAACAATGCCTTTTCCAGCATGATGGAGCACTTTGCCATAAGGCAAAAGTGATAACTAAGTGGCTCAGGGAACAAAACATTGATATTTTGGGTCCATGGCCAGGAAACTTCCCAGACCTTAATCCCATTGAGAATTGTGGTCAATCCTCAAGAGGCAGGTGGGCAAACAAAACCCCACAAATTCTGACAAACTCCAAGAATTGATTATGCAAGAATGGGCTGCCATCAGTCAGGATGTGGCCCAGAAGTTCATTGACAGCATGCCAGCGCAGATTGCAGGGGTCTTGAAAAATGTAGGCTAATTTTGCTGGGGGGCAATGAGGAGATTCAGGACCCTTCCGCCATGTGTTTCCATGACATTTACATTGTTTTGGGTCGAGTTCCATTGACCTCTACCACATCTATTGTTGACGTAAATATCATAATATTGAAAGGGGTCAGGGTTAGGGTTAGGGGTTAATATTAGGATTACTGTCAGGGGAGGGAACTAATAGGATACATTCAGTCCTGGTTGTAGGAACACAGTGCTTGTGTGAGAGTAGCTGACTGTCTGTATGTGCAGTTAGTGTGTGTGTGTATTTGTGTGTATGCGTGCGTGTGTCTGTGTGCGTGTTTGTGCGAGTGTGTGTGTTTGTTTGTGTATGTGTTTGTGTGTGTGTGTGTGTGTGTGTGTGTGTGTGTGTGATTCAACCTTTCGACTTACCTTGAGGAAAGCCCTGACAGGAGAGGGGGAGAACCCCTCATAGAAAGAAAGAGAGATTGAGAGAGAGGATGAGTGAGAAAGAGAGAGATTGAGAGAGAGGAAGAAAGAGGAAGAGAGAGATAAAGAGAGAAAAAGAGAGAGATTGAGAGAGAGAAAGAGAGAGATTGAGAGAGAGAAAGAGAGAGATTGAGAGAGAGGAAGAGAGCGAAAGAGAGAGATTGAGAGAGAGGAAGAGAGAGATTGAGAGAGAGGAAGAGAGAGAGAGGAAGAGAGAGATTGAGAGAGAGGAAGAGAGAGAGAAGTGTATCAGAACCCCCATAACCCTCCACTGCCCACTGAGTCAAATCCTACTGCCACCCCCCCCCCCCCCCCCCCCCCCACACACACACACTCTCCCATATGCTTCATTAATCCAAACTCAACCATTATGTAACTGCACTACATGCTCACAAGAGTGGAAGAGTACAACTACACTACCATCACAGTAGGAGTGTGTGTGTGTGTGTGTGTGTGTGTGTGTGTGTGTGTGTGTGTGTGTGTGTGTGTGTGTGTGTGTGTGTGTGCGTATGCATGCGTGTGAGATACTCCGTGCCTGTGAGAATGAATGTGTAGTGTCTGCATGTCTGAGTGTGATTTGCCTGAGTAGTGTGTATGGTATCCCTGTGTCTGTGTGTCTTTATTTTCATGTTGTGTTATTTGTGAGTCTGTGTGTGTGTGCCCCCAGCTCCTGTGCTGTGTAGACAGACAGGTTTGGACATTAGAACAGTGCATCTGGGTGCCTCTCTCTCTCTCTGCTCGGCGTGTGTGTGGTGTGGAGGCAGAGCAGCAGAGGCTGTTTCCCCTTCACATGAAGACCTGTGAGAACGTGTGGTGAGAGGCGCCTAACACACACACGCACGCACACACACACACACACACACACACACACACACACACACACACACACACACACACACACACACACACACACACACACACAAACATGGCCTGGGGTGGCACATCCTATCTAGCGGTCAGTGGTGCTCGTGTGAAAGCCGCTCAGCCGAGGCAGAGAAAATAGAAATCTGCATTATTTTGGCAAACTGCGCTCCCCCCATTGCTTCCTGTCTGGAAAGCCCTTTACTGAACATTGGATAATCATACTCAAAGTGAGTTAGGAAAGCGGCGTACACGCCTGATTTACTGTATGTGTCTATGTACTTTGTTGGAAGAGATTTGGCCAGGCTTTGTCGCGCTGACTCATGTGGTTATAGAATGTGGAGGATACGGCAGCTCCTGACAGAGAAGCAGCAACTCAAACTGGGTCATTAACAAAAACGGCTTTAGTTTAGTGAGGTAGAGTAACTTCACCTCATACTGCAGCGGAACTACAGACACATTGGGACAGTAGCACAACGCCTACTCACCGCTTACATACAGTTCTGCTATCGAGACCATACTGCCTCCACTACCAGTTAAACAATACCACTACTGGGCATTTAGTGGTGGCAGCTCAAAATCTACTGTACATCCCGTTTCCCAGGACTCTACGGTCTTAGGTACGCAGGGAAGAAACAAACAAATCATTTAGCAAACTATTTTGCTATTGGCACCAAATGCTCCACAACAACCCCAAGTTAAGTAAGCCAAGTCAGTCGTCTTGGAACTGTTAGACATGGCAACTACGAAAATAGAAACTGAGATAATCCTACGTCTTAGAACAAATATGTGTCTGCTTATGACACCCCCCAACAACAACAAACAACTGTTTGACACAGGCAGTGTATATTCACACACAGCCATTGTGTTACTTCTCTGAACACTGTATCTATATTCTCCGTTCTCCATAGTGTACCGTTCCTAGACACTCATACTGTACATACCACCTACATGTGGCAGTGGTCAGCCTGGCCGACCCTGTGAACCTGCGGTGGAATCTACTGTATATACCCTTCAGCCATTCCCATAGCAACCCCTAGTCTATTCCCATGACACTTGCCCAATGTCCAGGAGGAGAACCATGGAGACAAGATGTGAGGGAGATAGAGCGAGAGAGATAGAGCGAGAGAGAGATAGAGCGAGAGAGAGATAGAACGAGAGAGAGATAGAGCGAGAGATAGGGCGAGAGAGATAGTGCGAGAGAGATAGAGTGAGAGAGTTAGAGATAGAGCGAGAGAGATAGAGCGAAATAGAGATAGAGAGAGAGACAGAGCGAGAGATAGAGCGAGAGATAGAGCAAGAGAGAGAGCGAGCGAGAGAGAGAGCGAGCGAGAGAGATAGAGCGAGAGGTAGAGCGAGAGAGAGATATATATATATAGAGAGAGAGAGAGAGAGAGAGAGAGAGAGAGAGAGAGAGAGAGAGAGGTAGAGCGAGAGAGATAGAGATAGAGCGAAAGAGAGATATATAGAGAGAGACAGAGTGATAGAGAGAGAGATAGAGCGAGAGAGAGATAGAGATAGATAGAGAGAGAGTGAGAGATAGACTGCATCTCTGACTGTGAGACCATAGTGGTATAGTATGATGCCGTCTAGATCTCCCCAGGATTTTATAAAGCTAGCCAGCTTCAGTTAGCTTCCCATTCCAGCTCAGGCTTCATCCATGTTATGAAGGTGGATATTGATCCGGCAGTTGTCGCTCTAGCTGGCTTGTAACTGTGTGTGCATGTCACACATGGTTAGACGAACGCCTAACTCTTTAGTGAGACGTTGCTGAAACCAGCATCCATATTAGTGCCAGATTGGCCTTTTTGCCGAAATTAAAATGAAAGAAAAGTTATCCTGCAATTTCACGAGGCTATGGTGGGAAATAAGATAGAAGTGTGTCGTCTTTCTGTCATTACACGGATCGTTAATAGCGTCTCTGGTGCACAGTGGTGTGCTATCAGTGCACAGCCACATATTTTGAAGACTCGATACAATGATTTTATTAAGTCATTTAAGTCAAATATGTAGTGTGATACGTATTTGAATGTTACAGTTTTTAACACGTTTAAGAACATTGAATAAATACAATATTTCATCAGTTGTCTTCCTCAAATATGGTCCGGAGAATGAAGGAGACGAGGATGCAGGGAATCTGATTTGATTGGTCCACAAATCGCAGCTCAACCACTTCATTCAGGATAAGTGGGGTTAGCCCCGAGTTAGCCTTTCCCGGAGCAGGTTAGTTCTTAATGATTCATTGCCATAGAAATGTACCTGGCTAAAAGGTGAACCACTTTCTTGTCCCTCACTGCTCTATCCCGCGTCGTAGTACACCGATCTGCATGAGAAACCGGAGTGGGTTGACTTAAGGTAGGGAATGGAGGAGGACGTGTGAGTGTGTGGTGGGTTCAGAGGGGTAGAGGGTTCATTCAGTGTAATGCTATTGACCCACGCAAACAAGGATACCCACACATAAACACACAGCCACTACCATACTAGCCACAGCAGGGGCCCTTTCACACACACTTTGGTTTGGCATAGCACCGTGATCAAATCAAATGAAATCACATTGTGTTGGTATACATACACATATCATTAGCGGATGTTATTGCGGGTGTAGCGAAATGCTTATGAAATAATTGCTTAGGAGCTAGAAGCAGAGCCATGTCTGTCGGCGCCATCTTCACATGATGATCGATAGACGCTGAAGAGAACACTTCGGCAGAGAAATTACATCTGTGTGTCTGTCTATGGTATGACTGTGTGTGTGTGTGTGCGTGTGCGTCTGTCCGTACATATGTGTGTGTGGGTGTAAGGCCTTACTTTGGGCGTGGGGCAGGAGGCGGTGGAGAGGCGCGAGGTGGCCTGGGCACGGGGCGACTCAGAGGGCGTGGTGCTCAGAGAGGCTGTGTCTCTGGGGAGGACCTGGACACCCCTGGAGATGATGCTATCTGGGATCTACACACACCCACACACACACAGAAAGAAAGAACAAGAGACACACACACACACACACACTCAAATAATGGCCCATTATGACTGTAGAATTTGTATTACATAGCATGCTACACATTAGATAGATATTAGATAGCATGCTACACATCTGACCCGTTGACTACCTTCACTATAGCACAGCATCTTGTGCCTCAGTGCTAATTATAGGCAGTGCATATTTGACCAGAAGAAAGGAACTGGCGACAGTACGCTAACCCAATGTTAACTTTCATGCCTTTCCCTAACCTTAACCTCACAAAAATTACAGCTAAACTTAACCTTAACCTAACCCTCCTTCCTAAATAAAACCTCAATACATTTGGACCCCCATGCCTAAACTAAACCAGTGGAATAAACACTGTAAACCTTACCAGACAGCTTCTATAGCCAAGAGCCACTGAGCCACTTCTAAGTGTGATGATATTACAGTAATGAATGAATAATGAATGAAACTGGGCAATATGGACGGTATGATGTGATTTTCAGGATGATATGAGGATAGATTATAGATCACAGAGATGAATCAGGACGTATCTATATGTAATAGACATGGAGGTGGTTCACCGTACACAGAGTAAGTCTAGTCCTGGACGAAAAAGCAAAGTCAATAGACAATCTTCATTGAAAGTGTTTTTTAGTCCATGACTAGGATTCATCTGTGTCCAGGAAACATGGATTGCATGTAATCTTACCAATGAATGTCCATGATTGGACAATGAGAAAAATGCCAGGATGGAGCCGGGACTTGACCGAAACCTGTTACCATGACATTAGGACCAGAGATCCACCCTGATGTTGGACGGGACAGGAAAATGAAAATGGACAACTGTCACTTCAATGGACGATGAATGAAAAGCGTTACATGTGTACAGAATGATTATGAGAATGTTGTATGAAATAATAATGATGACATGGAGGGTGGTGTACTCATAGGAATATACTGTACACACTGTATGTCTCGATTCGCCACCCTTTTCCCAGTGTGCATTTGTACACTTCCCATCATGGTTTCATTGTTGAATCTTCCTCTAGCCAATGCTTACACCAATCCAATGTTTTTAAATCTAGGAAAGGAGTCTTGCGAGTGCACAAAAAAAGTGGAGAATCGGAATGTAGACATTGCACATGAAGTTTTGATCAGACTTCCCGTTCCCTTACCTCCCCATTGGTTACCTTGGCGGCGATGGAGGCGGCGGTGATGTGCGAGGACGAGGAGTCCTCAGTGGACGCCACACCGCTGTCCTTCTTCTCATCGTCCTCCTCCTCGCACTGCACGCCCTTGTCCTCCGTCTGGCGCCGCGGCGAGCTATTGGGGGGCGGTGAGAGGGGAGGCGGGGGCGAGGGGAGGTCCTCCAGCTCGTCCACTGCCTCCTTCACCTTGACCACGGCGTCCCGGAGCAGGTCAATGGCGTGGGGCAGCGCGGGCAGGATGAACTGGAAACACTCCTATTGGAGGAGAGGTTAGAGGTTAGAGGTCAGGAGGAGAATTAGGGGTTAATACAACAGGTTCATGTTGTGGGACAGCACAGGCAGGATGAACTGGAAGTAGGGGATTAGAGGTCATGGAGAGAGGGGTTAATATAGCTGATAAACAGCATAATAGTAGGGTAACAATATCAAGTCTGTCCTGCCTATGACTCAGACTGCAGGATCATCTCGGCTCTTGTTCATAGAAAGCTAGCAAGCTAAGGTAGTGGGTTGAACTCCTGAAGGGATCACATGCACATATTAAAAATGGATTCACTTGCTTTGGTTAAAAGCTTGTGCTAAGTGGTAGTAGTACATATAGTAGGTTGGTAAACTGGGGACTAAGCAAGGACTGTACAGACCAGACCAGACCCAGAACCAGACCCTGACAGATCAGACCCATACCAGAACCAGACCAGATCAGACAGAGATCAGACCAGAACCTGACCAGCACTAGGTTTCCCAAAAGCATCGTAGCACTAAAATCATCTTTCGTCCATTTAGTTTCAATGGAATAAAGATGATCTTAATGCTATGATGCTTTTGGGAAACCCAGCCCTGACCCTGACCCAGATCAGACCAGCCCTGACCCAGATCAGACCAGCCCTGACCCAGATCAGACCAGCCCTGACCCAGACCAGCCCTGACCCAGATCAGCCCCAGATACAGACCAGATCAGACCCTGACCCAGATCAGACCATCCCCAGATACAGACCAGATCAGACCCCGACCCAGATCAGACCAGCCCTGACCCTAACCCAGATCAGACAGGCCCTGACCCTAACCCAGATCAGACCAGCCCTGACCCTAACCCAGATCAGACCAGCCCTGACCATGACCCAGATCAGACCAGCCCTGACCCTGACCCAGATCAGACCAGCCCCAGATACAGACCAGATCAGACCCTGACCCAGATCAGACCAGCCCTGACTCTGACCCAGACCAGCCCTGACCCTGACCCAGATCAGACCAGCCCCAGATACAGACCAGATCCTGACCCAGATCAGACCAGCCCAGCCCTGACTCTGACCCAGATACAGACCAGATCCTGACCCAGATCAGACCAGCCCTGACCCTGACCCAGATCATCCCCAGATACAGAGCAGATCAGACCCTGACCCAGACCAGAGCCAGACCAAACCAAGACCAGACCCAGACCAAACAAAGATTAGACCAGACCAGATCAGACCCAGACCAAAACAAGATCAGACCAGACTGAATCAGACCCAGACCAAACCAAGATCAGACCAGACCAGATCAGACCCAGACCAAACCAAGATTGACCAGACCAGATCAGACCCAGACCAGACCCAGACCAGACCTAGACCAGTCTAGACCAGACCCAGACCAGGATTTCTAATGCAGCTACCACTCCTTTCTAACTAACTCCAGAGGAGTTCATTTTTAAAATGTTATTTAACTAGGCAAGTCAACCAAGAACAAATTCTTATTTACAATGACGGCCTACCAAAAGGCAAAATTCCTTCTGCGGGGACAGGGGCTAAAACATCAACGTCAAATAAATAGGACAAAACACACGTCACGACAAGAGAGACACAGCATGGCAGCAACACCACATGACAACAGCATGGTAGCAACACAAAACATGGTACAAACATTATTGGGCACAGACAACAGCACAAAGGGCAAGAAGGTAGGGACAACAATACATCACGCAAAGCAGCCACAACTGTCAGTAAGAGTGTCCATGATTGAATCTTTGAATGAAGAGATTGATATAAAACTGTCCAGTTTGAGTGTTTTTTGCAGCTTGTTCGCTAGCTGCATCGAACTGAAAAGAGGAGCGACCCAGGGATGTGTGTGCTTTGGGGAGCTTTAACAGAATGTGACTGGCAGAACGGGCGTTGTATGTGGAGGATGAGGGCTGCAGTAGGTATCTCAGATAGGGGGGAGTGAGGCCTAAGAGGGTTTTTATAAATAAGCATCAACCAGTGGGTATTGCGACAGGTATACAGAGATGACCAGTTTACAGAGGAGTATAGAGTGCAGTGAATTGTCTTATAAGGAGCGTTGGTGGCAAATCTGATGGCCGAATGGTAAAGAACATCTAGGCACCCGAGAGCACTTTTACCTGACAATCTATAAATGACGTGTCCTTAATCTAGCAAGTGGAGGATGGTCATCTGAATCAGGGTTAGTTTGGCAGCTGGGGTGAAAGAGGAGCGATTACGATAGAGGAAACCAAGTCTAGATTTAACCTTATCCTGCAGCTTTGATATGTGCTGAGAGAAGGACAGTGTACCATCTAACCATACTCCCAAGTACTCTCCCCACAGGTGTGATTACTACCTCTGAGATTTTTGCAAGCTCTAAAATCTCAGAGGTAGTAATCACACCTGTGGGGAGAGGATCATTATTTTTTACCAAACCACATGACCCTTGTTTTGGAGGTGTTCAGAGCTAGGTTAAGGGCAGAGAAAGCTAGTTGGACACTAAGAAAGCTTTGTTGTAGGGCGTTTAACATAAAATCCGGGGAGGGGCCAGCTGAGTATAAGACTGTATCATCTGCATATAAATGGATGAGAGAGCTTCCTACTGCCTGAGCGATGTTGTTGATGTAAATTGAGAAGAACGTGGGACCTAGGATCGAGCCTTGGGGTACTCCCTTGGTGACAGGCAGTGGCTGAGACAGCAGATGATCTGACTTTATACACTGCACTTTGAGGGAGTTAGTTAGCAAACCAGGTCAAAGACCCTTCAGAGACACCAATACTCCTTAGCCGGCCCAGAAGAATGGAATGGTCTACCGTATCAAAAGCCTTGGCCAAGTCAATAAAAATAGCAGCACAACATTGCTCAGAATCAAGGGCAATGGTGACATAATTGAGGACCTTTAAGGTTGCAGTGACACATCCATAACCTGAGTGGAAACCAGATTGCATACCAGAGAGAATACTAAAGACATCAAGAAAGCCAATAGGTTGATAAACAAGGCAAAATAGAAATAGGCCTTTCGAAATTAAAAACTCCCCCACCTTTGGAAGATCTGTCTTGCCGAAAAAGGTTATAACCTGAAAGGTTAACATCAGTATTCAAAACACTCTTTCTTAACCACGTCTCAGTAATGACCAACACATCTAGATTGGAGCTGCGAACCCACACTTTCAATTGATCCATTTTAGATAATAAGCTTCTAGTGTTAACATGCAGAAAACCCAGGCTTTAATGAGAGCAGAAATCAGTGAAGCAGATATCAGAGCACAAGTCAGAATTGGGGTTAGCAACAGTAGATGGGCCAGGGTGTACATGCACATTTCCAGATATCATCAGCAGTAATACAATCAGGGCATGGCAGAGGACAGGGAGAGATCTGACGTGTTGTTTTATGACATTTGAATGTGCATTCGATGGCAACAAGATCACATTGTAGAGCAATTTCATCAGGTAACATTGTGAGAGATTGTTAGAATAGGATGGGAGGCCAAAAAGTCTGTGTAACCAATAGAGCGTCAGAGTCCCGAGTGTTGTAACAAACATAGTCTGTCCCATGGTTGGGTAAACAAGAAAGTCTTCTAATCTGTGCAATTATTTAACTTCCTGAGCATTTTAGGCATTGCAATAAAAGAGTACATAATTAATCAAGTACTTATATATGCCAGGTTACAAACAGCTGCCCTCCTTTCTGATGATGTCCTATTTATTAATGCACATAACATATTTCTACCAGGATTAAAGTGACAATAGTAACCTTTATTTAAAGTGATTTTGTATAATATCAGCCAGTAGTTTTGAAAGTAGCGCTCACAAGCAAAAACTGGTCCCCGAAAATCCATTTAGTTTATGCTACATCCTGCAATTTTTTCTGCAATGTGTATGATAGTAATAATAATAACTAATTAAACTTCTATAGTGCTTTTCATAATAGAAATCAAACAAGCAATATACCATGGCAGGTCCTTGAGGTCAACCAATATATATGTTAAGAATTTCAATTCGTACAATATGTTACAAATTTGTAAGTGCTTAACTTCTCTCGGATCAGTGGGACGCTAGCCACCTCGACAACATCCGGTGAAATTGCAGAGCGCCAAATTAAAATTAAATTACTATAAATAATTTAACTTTCATAAAATCACAAGTGCAATACATCAAAATGAAGCTTAACTTGTCTGAGGACAGAGAGAGAGAGAGAGAGAGAGAGAGAGAGAGAGAGAGAGAGAGAAAGAAAGAAAGAAAGAAAGAGGGATACAAATACAGAGATTTTAGCACAGGGCTAAGAGAGTGCTCACACTTGCACATTCTAAAGTGGGCTAGCTGGCCCTGCTCCGGGAACAGGGATAGAACCGACTTTTTTGGAACCAGTGTGAAACAGGGTCAATAACAATGCCTAGAATGGCCACTGTCCAATCACAAAAGCCGCATTGCCAATGAAATGACATATGCTCGTGATGGCTGTAATGCATTCTGCATGTTATAAGTAAGTTCATACTATTTGATCCTGAAGACAAAAAACAGAATACTTGAATCCGTACAAAATCATTGGTTGCTATGCCTAACATATTGTTTTGCTATTGGCTAAGGGCAGCAAACACGCAATTTACGTCTGTTTTCATTAATTTTCTATTGACATTTAATTGGATATATCCATGATAATAATATTGTCAGACAGGCAGACGGCAAGGTTTATACAAACCATCACTGTCCGAAATCAAATGCTAGGCCAGAAGCTTTTGAAATAACATGTTAATAAATGCTATTGTTGATAACATTGGTCATGTGTCAGAGATGCTGACTGTTGGTGGCATGTTGTGTTTCCCCATTAGCACAGGGATTTAAAATACAAGCGAAAATCCTTTGCCCAGGGCTAAAGCTTAGCCTGGGTTATTTTAGCCCAGGGACAGTCTAGCCTGGGGCTAAAATAGCCTGAAGTATACAGTGTGAAAAGGCCTAATCAGGAGTAGAATACCTGGAAAAAGACAGACAGCCAATGGGTCACATTAATGAAGAAGGAATAAAGAAGGAATGGCAGGAGGAAATTAGGGGAGAGAGAGAAAGAGAGAGGGGGGAGAGGGAGAGAGAGAAAGGGAGCGAGAGAAAGAGAGAGTGAGGGGAGAGAGGGAGAGAAAGCGAGAGGGGGGGAGAGGGGGAGAGAGAAAATGAGAGAGAGAGAAAAAGACAGAGAGGGGGAGAGAGAGAAAGGGAAAGAGAAATAAAAAGAAAGATCAGTGAAAGAGAAACCAAAATAATACTAAAACTTTGAGAAAGAGAGACAGGATGACTACTAGATCAGCCGCCTACGTTCCCTCCTTACCCAGTCTTTATGATGTGGGATCTGAGTTAATACAAGAGGGTGATGGGCCATTCATGCAGTTAAAGTTGACTGGGGGCCTGATGGGGGAGACACTAATATGGCACCCGATTGGAAGAGGTGACGTAATTGATAAAAATAAATAATCAAATCGATCAGGAGAAGCGGGCCTCAGTAACAAGACAGAGACAGATGTGGGTCAGCGCTAGTAGAGAGAGAGAGAGAGAGAGAGAGAGAGAGAGAGAGAGAGAGAGAGAGAGAGAGAGAAAGAGAGAGAGAGAGAGAGAGAGAGAGAAAGAGAGAGAGAGCGACAGAGAGAGACAGAGAGAGAGATACAGAAAGAGAGAGAGGGGGAGAGAGAGAGGGGGGGGTGGGTGGGTGAGAGAGAGAGAGAAAGAGAGAGAGAAGGGGCGAGAGAGAGGGGAGGAGAAGGAGAGAGAGGGGGAGAGGGAGAGAGACAGGGAGAGAGAGAAAGAGAGAGGGGGGAGAGGGAGAGAGAGAAAGGGAGCGAGAGAAAGAGAGAGTGAGGGGAGAGAGGGAGAGAAAGCGAGAGGGGGGGAGAGGGGGAGAGAGAAAATGAGAGAGAGAGAAAAAGACAGAGAGGGGGAGAGAGAGAAAGGGAAAGAGAAATAAAAAGAAAGATCAGTGAAAGAGAATAATCAAATCGATCAGGAGAAGCGGGCCTCAGTAACAAGACAGAGACAGATGTGGGTCAGCGCTAGTAGAGAGAGAGAGAGAGAGAGAGAGAGAGAGAGAGAGAGAGAGAGAGAGAGAGAGAGAGAGAGAGAGAGAGAGAGAGAGAGAGAGATAAAGAGCGAGAGAGAGAGAGAGAGAAAGACAGACAGAGAGACAGAAAGAGAGAGTTAGAGAGACAGAGAGAGAAAGAGAGAGAGAGAGTGAGTGTGAGAAACAGAGAGAGAGAGAGAGAGAAAAAGAGAGAGAAAGAGAGAGAGCTAGAGACAGAGTGAGAAAAAGAGAGAGAAAGAGAGAGAGCTAGAGACAGAGTGAGAGAGAGAGAGAGAGAGAGAGAGAGAGAAAGAAGAGCCATTAAATTCTACAACCACGTAAAAGGAAGCAATTCCCAAAACTTCCATTACAAAGCCATCACCTACAGAGAAATGAACCTGGAGAAGAGTCCCCCAGCAAGTTTGTCCTGGGGCTCTGTTCACAAACCCAAACACACCCCACA
>NC_092154.1:31294286-31296786 GCF_045791955.1 Oncorhynchus clarkii lewisi
GTGTGTGTCTATATCAGTTTCCAGGTGTATCAGTTTCCATGTATGTGTGTATCAGTTTCCATGTGTATCAGTTTCCATGTGTGTGTATCGGTTTCCATGTCTATCAGTTTCCATGTGTGTGTGTGTATCAGTTTGCATGTGTATCAGTTTCCCCGTATGTGTGTGTGTGTGTATCAGTGTATCAGTGTGTGTGTATCATGTGTGTGTGTATCAGTTTCCATGTGTGAGTATCAGTTGCCATGTGCATCAGTTTCCATGTATGTGTGTGTATCAGTTTCCAAGTGTATCAGTTTCCACATGTGTGTTTATCAGTTTTCATGTGTATCAGTTTCCATTTTTGTGTATATCAGTTTCCATGTGTGTGTATCCGTTTCCATGTGTATCAGTTTCCATGTGTATCAGTTTTCATGTGAATCAGTTTCCATGTGCATCAGTTTCCATGTGTGTATCAGTTTCCATGTGTGTGCGTGTATCAGTTTCCATGTGTGTGTGTATATACATTTCCATATGTGTGCATTAGTTTCCATATATGTGTGTGTATCAGTTTTGATGTGTGTGTATCAGTTTCAATATGTGTGTGTATCAGTTTCCATGTGTATCAGTTTCCATATGTGTGTGTCAGTTTCCATGTCTGTGTGGTGTGTATCAGTTTCCATGTGTGTGTCTATATCAGTTTCCAGGTGTATCAGTTTCCATGTATGTGTGTAACAGTTTCCAAGTGTATCAGTTTCCACATGTGTGGGTATCAGTTTCATGTTTGTGTATCAGTTTCCATGTCTGTGTTTATAAGTTTTCATATGTGTAGCAGTTTCCATTTTTGTGTATTTCATTTTCCATGTGTGTGTATCAGTTTCCATGTGTGTCTGTGTGGATATACCTTTCCATATGTGTGCATAAGTTTCCATATGTGTGTATTAGTTTCCATGTGTGTGTGTATCAGTTTGCATGTGTATCAGTTTCCCTGTATGTGTGTGTATCAGTTTACATATGTGTGCGCATCAGTTTTCATGTGTGAGTATCAGTTGCCATGCGTATCCGTTTCCATGTATGTGTGTATCAGTTTCCAAGTGTATCAGTTTCCACATGTGTGGGTATCAGTTTCCATGTGTGTGTATCAGTTTCCATGTGTGAGTATCAGTTGCCATGTGCATCAGTTTCCATGTATGTGTGTGTATCAGTTTCCAAGTGTATCAGTTTCCACATGTGTGTTTATCAGTTTTCATGTGTATCAGTTTCCATTTTTGTGTATATCAATTTCCATGTGTGTGTATCCCTTTCCATGTGTATCAGTTTCCATGTGTATCAGTTTCCATGTGAATCAGTTTCCATGTGTATCAGTTTCCATGTGTGTGTATCAGTTTCCATGTGTGTGCGTGTATCAGTTTCCATGTGTGTGTGTGTATATACATTTCCATATGTGTGCATAAGTTTCCATATATGTGTGTGTATCAGTTTTCATGTGTGTGTATCAGTTTCAATGTGTGTGTGTGTATCAGTTTCCATGTGTATCAGTTTCCATATGTGTGTGTCAGTTTCCATGTCTGTGTGGTGTGTATCAGTTTCCACGTGTGTGTCTATATCAGTTTCCAGGTGTATCAGTTTCCATGTATGTGTGTAACAGTTTCCAAGTGTATCAGTTTCCACATGTGTGGGTATCAGTTTCATGTTTGTGTATCAGTTTCCATGTCTGTGTTTATAAGTTTTCATATGTGTAGCAGTTTCCATTTTTGTGTATTTCAGTTTCCATGTGTGTGTATCAGTTTCCATGTGTGTCTGTGTGTATATACCTTTCCATATGTGTGCATAAGTTTCCATATGTGTGTATCAGTTTCCATGTGTATCAGTTTCCATGTCTATCAGTTTCCATATGTGTGCGTATCAGTTTTCATTTGTGTATCAGTTTCCATGTGTATCAGTTTCCATGTGTGTGCGTGTAGCGGTTTCCATGTGTGTGTGTATATACATTTCTATATGTGTGCATAAGTTTCCATATGTGTGTATCAGTTTCCATGTATGTGTATCAGTTTCCAGGTGGATCAGTGTTCATGTGTTGATCAGTTTCCATGTGTATCAGTTTCCATGTCTATCAGTTTCCATATGTGTGCGTATCAGTTTTCATGTGTGTATCAGTTTCCATGTGTGTGTATCAGTTTCCATGTGTGTGCGTGTATCGGTTTCCATGTGTGTGTGTGTTTATCAGTTTCCATGTTTGTGTGTGTCTATCAGTTTCCATGTTTGTTTATCAGTTTCCATGTGTTTGTATCAGTTTCAATGTGTGTTTATCAGTTTCCATGTTTGTGTGTGCATCAGTTTCCATGTGCGTGTGTTTATCAGTTTCCATGTTTGTGCGTATTTATCAGTTTCCATTTGTGTGTGTATCAGTTTCCATGTGTGTGTGTGTGCATCAGTTTCCATATGTGTATCAGTTTCCATGTGCGTGTGTGTGCCTCAGTTTCCATATGTTTTTGTATCAGTTTTCCTGTATGATGGCATCAGTTTC
>NC_092154.1:31301786-31304286 GCF_045791955.1 Oncorhynchus clarkii lewisi
ATTCCTCCGCCACCAAACTTTACAGTTGTCACTATGCATTGGGCAGGTAGTGGCCTCCTGGTGTCCACTAAACTCAGATTCGTCCGTGGGACTGACAGATGATGAAGCTTGATTCATCACTCCAGAGAAGACATTTCCACTGCTCCAAAGTCCAATGGCGGTGAGCTTTAATCCACTCCAGCTGACGCTTGGCATTGCGCATGGTGATCTTAGGCTTGTGTACGTGCGGCTGCTCGGCCATGGAAACCCATTTCATGAATGTCCCGACTAACTGTTCTTGTGCTGATTTTGCTTCCAGAGGCAGTTTGGAACTCAGTAGTGAGAGTTGAAACCGAGGACAGATAGTTTTAACGTACTATGCGCTTCAGCACTCGGTGGTCCCGTTCTGTGAGCTTATGTGGCCTACCACTTTGCGGCTAAGCCGTTGTTGCTCCTAGACATTTCCACTTCACAATAACAGCACTTACAGTTGAAGGTGCCACGTTGAAGGTCAATGAACTCTGCAGCAAGGCCATTCTATGGCCAATGTTTGTCTATGGAGATTGCATGGCGGTGTGCTCGATCTTATACACGTGTCAGCAACGGGTGTGGCTGAAATAGCCAAATTCACTCATTTGAAGGGGTGTATGTCTTCTAGAAAGACAGTGAGACAGGGATAGAAAGATAAGTTACTGCTGAGCAGACCATATTCATTCGTCTCAGAGTAGGGGTACGCATCTAGGATCATTCAAAAAATGTTTTTAAATTATTGTGATTAACATCATATGGACAATGGGAGGACCTGATCCTAGATCAGCACTCCTTCTCTAAGACACTAGAATAGAGATCCTGGGGTCAAAAAGTGTTTGAAATCTTTGAAATACTTAAGTCTCGCTTCATTGAGGTTGTCTGGAAAAATGGAACCAATCGAATATACCAAAAAGTGCAAACCCTGTCCATCTGGCACACCAAATCACATGCTCAAAGTATTTGATTTTAAATATTATTTGAACCCAGGTCTGATGACTGACGAAAAGATAGAAATCCAATGATCAATTTACCTTAATCTCATCAATTTCATCTGGCACGATCTTATAGGCTGAAATAAAGCCTCCCAGCCTGAGAGAGAGAGAGAGAGAGAGAGAGAGAGAGATAGAGAGAGAGAGAGAGAAAAAAACACAGAACATCAGGACACAGTCACTCCCATTTCAGATGTGAAATTAGAAACATAAAGCCTCTTGCTGTACTGCAGAGCGTCTTCAAAACAGTCAGTAGGCTCAAACCTCCAGATATGCAACCCAAGAGCTTTTAAAGTAATCAAATGACTGTTATTTTACCCAAACAGGCCTAGCAGGGAGAGGAAAAGGGATGAAAGAGAGAGCAAGAAAGGGAAGGAGAGTCGTGAATGCCCTTGAACATCCCATCCTAAAAGGCTTTCCTCAGGACGGACCGTCAGGGATACTACACTCACAAGGACAGTCTGCTGTTTGAAGAAGTGTACCATGGCGCTCTCCGGTGGCCAGCGCCGGTATTGCAGCAAGAGGAGAAACTAATGCAGCAGGCTCCAGGTAAAGAATCTCCACGTACGAATTATGGTATAATACAACACACACACACACACACACACACACACACACACACACACACACACACACACACACACACACACACACACACACACACACACACACACACACACACACACAGAGACAGACGCTCCTTGCTTAACCCGTTTTTGTAAGGAGGTGCTATTTTTAGGAAACTACTGCATCATGTTTCCCCCTCTGCGACAGACAAGCAGTGACATGACACCCGTTCAGACAATACAACCACACTAAAGTAACATCTAGCCCTGACAACATCACTGCTCCACTGACTATAGAGGTACTGCATCAAAATAATGTGCTTGGCTTTGTAGTAAATAACTTTTTCATTTTAGAGCGAAACCATCTTGCAAAAATTTTTTTAAAAGCATAAGTGATAGAGCGTAGTAATTGTATTTAGGCATAATTTGTCACAGAGCTGGAATATGGACTGTGGCTAAAGCAACAAGCTCCCATAGGCTCACGTCAGATTGGACGTTCATCTGAATTCTTAAGGTTAGGCATTACGTCTGAAGGTTGAGGTAAGTGTTAAGGTTTGGGATAGGCTTATTAAAACAAACATATAAAAACACTTTCTGTGTCTGGATTCAAACATGCAACCGTCGGAACCAGAGGCAGATGCTTACAGAGGCAGATGCTTACAGAGGCAGATGCTTACGTCTATCTGCCATCCCCGTCCCCAGCGCCCTAGCAAAATCAAAAAAATCAAAAAAAAAAGCCTTCTTGAAGGTGACAGAGCTCAGTGTTTCACCTAGTGGCATGTTTCCACGTCATCTCCTGACGTCCTCGGACATAGATGGACGTCGGATACTGACTTGTATCACGGGAGACCTGCTCGGCCCATGTGCCCATCATCTCACACCTAGTCTAAATTTGAGGAATAATGATGAATAATTGTGACAGTAATTTCCACTTGC
>NC_092154.1:31309286-31319286 GCF_045791955.1 Oncorhynchus clarkii lewisi
CAGTTTCTGACCTAAACTATACAAGTATATAAATACAACAAGCTACTCACAGTTTGCTGCAAGTACAAATCTAATATTAGCCAGCAAGACTCTTGATCCAGGATGGAATTCTTCGCTGTTACGAAGTGAATGCTTGATTTTGGAAGAAACTGTCCACTTAGCTAAATTGTTTACTAGCTTCTAAATTAGCAAATCAAATGCACAACTGCAGAGCATTTAGCACATTTTAGACAGTTAACTTAATTAGTTAACTTAATAGTTATAAGATATCTAACTGGTAAACATTTAGTTGGGAATTCCATACTGTAACTAGATCACCTGGGACGTACTGCACAACAGTCACAAGGCCCCGGTCCCGGTCTCTCGTCGTTGTGTGCTTGTAAACAAGCATAAGCTTCGTAATGAAAAATAATGTGACAGGTGAAATGAAAAATGTAACGGTCTTCATCTCCTAATGTATTGCGCAAGTTGACTCCAGGTATTTACATAAAAAGTAGCTACAAATATTCACATTTATGAAAAAACTTAAAATAAATATTATCAAATGTATTTTTTTAATGTATTTATTCATTTTTTACCTTTATTGAATAACCGAAACATACAATATACTTGCAGTGAAGCCGCTCAACAACTACATCACACCAGTCATCCAACAGATTCCCCTTCAGAGCGACACACAGAAGCATCCAGGGTCAATGCCCTGCGCAAAAGCACATTGACAGATCTCCCACCAGGCCAAAAAACCTGAACCCGAACCCTCCAAGATCCCCCCACAGTTACCCAATAGCTGTCCCTTAACCAACCTCCACTCCCACTTGTCTACAAATCCACATCCCAAACCTCAGCTTCCCTCAGCCCATCCCATCTATCTCTGCTGGCCAACCCTCTTCGGATTTCTACGCAACACACATCTTTCAACTATGCTGTGATGTTTAACATACAATTTCAATCTATCTAATCGAATAGAATCCACAGATTGCGAGTTGAAGATAAATACCTTTACTAAGAGTATTAGTATATTAGTAATTGACTGACCTGGTCTCTCCAGGTCTCCTAACAATACTATTTCTAGGGTCAATTTTAGATCAATGCTATGCATTTTCAGCCATTCCTGAACCTGAGACCAGAAACAGGCTACCTGAGGGCAATACCAAAATACATGGTCAATTGATTCTGTATCCTCACAACAAAATCAAGATTTTGTTGGTGGCAAGAATTCTATATAATAATTTTAGCTGAAAACCACGAAGTCTTGAATCTTGCGTTGTTTTATATATCAACACATAGACCCTGTACCATAGAATCGGTACATCAAAAATCTCTTCCTATTTGCAATGTGGATGGCACAGTTGTCAACATCCTGGTCCTCAAATGAAACTGGTATACTTTCCTATTTATGCTATTTTCATTCCTCTGACAGTTTTGATCCTTTATATTGGGCAGACAGACCAGTTCCCTACCTCCTCCCGCTGCCACCTGTCACGCCCTGACCTTAGAGAGCTTTTTATGTCTCTATTTTGGTTTGGTCAGGGTGTGATTTGGGTGGGAATTCTATGTTTTGTATTTCTTTGTTTTGGCCGGGTATGGTTCTCAATCAGGGACAGCTGTCTATTGTTGTCTCTGATTGGGAACCATACTTAGATAGCTTTTTCCCACATGGTTTTTGTGGGTAGTTGTTTTCTGTTTAGTGTTTTCTGCACCTGACAGGACTGTTTCGGTTTCATTTTGCACTTTGTTCGTTTTGTTTCAGTGTTCAGTTAAAATAAAGTCATGAACACTTACCACGCTGCGCTTTGGTCCGATTCTTCCTCATCAGACGACGACACCTGTTACACCACCTGTCCTCCTCTATTTTTGGGCTAATGCTGTAATCAATTGGTTGTACTCTTGGATTGAGCAGACCTTCCCATACAATTCTGATAACTCCATGAAGGACATAACTTTACCATTCCAATTTTTACAATATAATTTAAGAACAAAATACAATTTTCAAACATCTTTCCCATAAATACAGGTATTTTATCAACCGGTACATTTGAGTTCAGCCATAATATTTGCTGTAATATTTGTTCTATCTTTTCAGGGGGATGAAATTGAAATTGTAGCCAGCTCTGAAACGCTTGTTTGAAGAAGAGAGATACTTTGAAAAAAGTATAATTTTCAATGATTCAAAAATGAGACATGGCAATCTGCACAAAGGCAATTTTTAAACAATGGATGAGCTTTTCTTAGTAATCTACATGAGAACCATTTAGGGTTCAAGTAAAACTTTTGAATAAGTGAAGCTTTTAGAGAGAGGTTTAGTGCTTTTATATTTAATCTCAACCCACCCAATTCATATTCATTATATACAGTAGGGCAAAAAAGTATTTATTCAGCCACCAATTGTGCAAGTTCTCCCACTTAAAAAGATGAGAGAGGCCTGTAATTTTCATCATAGGTACACTTCAACTATGACAGACAAAATGAGAAGAAAAAAAATCCAGAAAATCACATTGTAGGATTTTTTATGAATTTATTTGCAAATTATGGTGGAAAATAAGCATTTGGTCACCTACAAACAAGCAAGATTGCTGGCTCTCACAAACCTGTAACTTCTTCTTTAAGAGGCTCCTCTGTCCTCCACTTGTTACCTGTATTAATGGCACCTGTTTGAACTTGTTATCAGTATAAAAAACACCTTTCCACAACCTCAAACAGTCACACTCCAAACTCCACTATGGCCAAGACTAAAGAGCTGTCAAAGGACACCAGAAACAAAATTGTAGACCTGCACCAGGCTGGGAAAACTGAATCTGCAATAGGTAAGCAGCTTGGTTTGAAGAAATCAACTGTGGGAGCAATTATTAGGAAATGGAAGACATACAAGACCACTGATAATCTCCCTCGATCTGGGGCTCCACGCAAGATCTCACCCCGTGGGGTCAAAATTATCACAAGAACGGTGAGCAAAAATCCCAGAACCACACGGGGGGACCTAGTGAATGACCTGCAGAGAGCTTGGACCAAAGTAACAAAGCCTACCATCAGTAACACACTACGCCGCCAGGGATTCAAATCCTGCAGTGCCAGACGTGTCCCCCTGCTTAAGCCAGTACATGTCCAAGCCCGTCTGAAGTTTGCTAGAGAGCATTTGGATGATCCAGAAGAAGATTGGGAGAATGTCATATGGTCAGATGAAAGCAAAATAGAACTTTTAGAACTCGTTGTGTTTGGAGGACAAAGAATGCTGAGTTGCAAAGAATGCTGAGAATGATCCCAAACACACCGCCCGGGCAATGAAGGAATGGTTTCGTAAGAAGCATTTCAATGTCCTGGAGTGGCCTAGCCAGTCTCCAGATCTCAACCCCATAGAAAATCTTTGGAGGGAGTTGAAAGTCCGTGTTGCCCAGCAACAGCCCCAAAACATCACTGCTCTAGAGGACATCTGCATGGAGGAATGGGCCAAAATACCAGCAACAGTGTGTGAAAGCCTTGTGAAGACTTACAGAAAACGTTTGACCTCTGTCATTGCCAACAAAGGGTATATAACAAAGTATTGAGATAAACTTTTGTTATTGACCAAATACTTATTTTCCACCATAATTTGCAAATAAATTAATTAAAAGTCCTACAATGTGATTTTCGGGATTTTTTTTCTCTCATTTTGTCTGTCATAGTTGATGTGTACCTATGATGAAAATTACAAGCCTCTCTCATCTTTTTAAGTTGGAGAACTTGCACAATTGGTTGCTGACCTAATACTTTTTTTGCCCCACTGTAGATAGGCACGCTTTATTTTGTCTTGTTTAGTGTCCCAGATAAAGCAAAATATTTGTTGCTCATATTATTTGAAAAACAAATCATCAGGAGTAGGCAGCACCATAAGTAAGTGAGTATACTGAGATATGACTAAGGAGTTAATCAGGGCAATTTTCCCATAAATAGAAAGGTTGCAGGATCATGTCTATTTTTACAAGTTTTCTATTGAAATTCATTGTGGAGAGCTTATTTATATCTTATATGAATACTAAGTATGTCTACTTCACCATCAGCCCATTTTATAGGTAAACTGCAGGGTAATGTAAAAGTAGATTTTTTAAAAGATCCAATACGTAATATTAGGTTTTAGTCCAGAGAGTACAGAAAAGTTATCTAGATCTTCAATGAGACATTTCAGGGATCTAGCTTGGACACCTTTGTTTTTAAGCCTTGGATTTCTAATCATCTAATGTTGTTATTGGATCTGATTTTAATAGCTAGAATTTCGATGGCCATAACGAATACATATGGTGACAGCGGACACCCTTGTTTGACTCCTCTTGACAATTCAAAACTCTCTAAGAAGTAGCCATTATTTACTAATTTACACCTGGGGTTGCTATACATTATTTTTTACCCATTTAATAAGAGAATCATCAAAATTGAAAAAAATCCAGACATTTATAAATAAATTCCAGTCTTACTTTGTCAAATTCCTTCAAAATCTGCTAGTAATACCAGGTCTGGCTTCTTAGATGTTTCATGATGTTCTATTCTTTCTAGTAGTTTTAGTATATTATCTCCAATGTATCGTCCATGTAAAAAACCTGTCTGATCAGGATGAACAATATCTGGTAAAACCCTTTTAATTCTGAGTGCTATGCATTTCGCTAGTATTTTTCCATCACAACATTGAAGTGTAAGGGGCCTCCAGTTTTTTTAGATGGACTGGATCTTTATATTTGCCATTTGGGTGTTGTTTTAATAATAGAGAAATCAGACCTTACTGCTGAGTACCTGACAGACGGTATTGAACAGTATTGACGGTGTTGAAAAAGCATTCCATGGCTTTTCCCAAATACCCCGGTATATAATCGAGACCTTTCAAGGCAATCCTAGTCAATCCCCAAACATTTCTGAAGAAAAGCCAATGATAAAGCCTTGCACTTCTATTTTTATTTGATTTGTCTTGTGCCATTGGCGATAGGTGCAGTTGATTCAGCTGTCCTGCGAGCCAGCCTGACGACGGGACAAACTCTGCCTACCCGGCAGATCTGGAGAGCTAAAATCAAGTGTGCATACTGCACTGGCCAATTGGATCCCTCAAATCACTTTGCCTGCAGCTTCCACTAACCCACAGGATAGTTTGATAATAGCCTACATGAGATGTCCTAACTTTTAAAACCATAACCAGAGAGACTGTCAAAGATTACAACGAAGAGCTGCTGTTTTTATGTTCATGTTTCAGTTTTTATTTAGCACTGTCAATACGTTTTTTTCCCCCACACTTTTACTAAACACAAAACGCGCTTCTCCCTACTTGAACTCGCCCTACAACCAGCACTGCATCTGCAGTAATGGATGAGTAGCCAAGTATATCAATAGTCAATTCTTTCTATTATTATCAGCTCGTCGTGTCTATTTTTATATGGAGCAATATTAAACGTTCTCTTTAACATAGGAACAACAGGCATTTGTCAATGAGGCAGAAATTATGCAGTGCGACTCGAGTGTCTTCATCAGGTGGAAGACGATGTCCCCTCCCTCTGGTCAGTCTCACAGGAGGAAAGCAGAGGGCAGGGGCCGTGAGAGATAGACCTACTGTTGCTCTCCCTGTCTCCCTCCGCCAGGACTGACCATCAAAGGAAGGTAAAGCACAATCAGTCCAGCAAAGCTAATTATGCTCCACTATGCCTCGCAAGTAATAGAAAAACTGATCTACATAGCTTGAGATTTTAAAGATAGTATAGTCTGAGAAGAACAATATTGGCAGGCCAAACATAGTCAATATGATGTGATAATGTATTAGGTCTACTGTGCAAACATTATTCTTACAGAACAGTTTTTTAGCAGTTAGGAGCGTTCGAATCCCCAAGGTCACTGGTTCGAATCCCCAAGCCGACTAGGTGAAAAATCTGCCAATGTTCACTTAACCCTAATTGCTCCTTTAAGTCACTCTGGACTGGAGTCTGCTAAATTACTCAACTATAAATGTAGTAAGTTAATGTTGCATAAGTCACGCACCAATCTTTTTCTGAGCGGTAGACTTTGACTCTGAAAGTGACTCAGAAAAGGTTGGTGACCATTGGTGTTTAAAGAATATGTGTTCCATTGATGGTTTAAAGTGTCTGGGCTGATTCTGGTGGGCTGTGGGTGGCTCCGCCCTGTGATTGGAGTGTGTGTGTGTGCGTAAATGGATGTCTGCGTGTATGTGTGTGTGTGCGTACTGTGTGCCCTCGTGAAAAATCATGAATGGATATCTATGCATGTCTGGGCTGATTCTGGTGGGCTGTGGGTGGCTCTGCCATGTGTTTGGAGTGTGCGTGTGTGCGTAAATGGACGTCTGTGTGTGTGTGTGTGTGTGTATGTGTGCGTGTGTGTGTGTGTGTGTAGGTATGTGCCTGCATGTCTGGGCTGATTCTGGTGAGCTGTGGGTGGCTCTAACTTGTGTTCGGAGTGTGCGTGTGTGCGTAAATGGACATCTGTGTGTGTGTGTGTGTGTGTGTGTGTGTGTGTGTGTGTGTGTGTGTGTGTGCGTGTGTGTGTATGTATGTGCCTGCGAGTCTGGGCTGATTCTGGTGGGCTGTGTGTGGCTCTAACTTGTGTTTGGAGTGTGCGTGTGTGCGTAAATGGCGTCTGTGTGTGCGTGCGAATGTGTGCGTACGTGTGTGCCTGCGTGAATAATCATGAATGGATGTCTATGCGTGTCTGTCTCAGACAATGTGCCGTGGCCAGAATTTGTCTCCAGCTGGTCATCCTGAGGTGGTAACACGTGATGTGGAAATGTGGCACAGCATGGCACAGAACAGCATGGCACAGCACAGCATAGCACAGCCTGTAAAGGGGAGTAGTTGGTCAGGCTAAATCCAAATAACCCCCTTAGCCCTCCCTGGAAGTTTTTCACGACTCCGTGAGCCACCTGGAGTAGGCTCGAGAATCCGAACCTAGGCAACGGTGGTTAGGGTCTGGTTTCAATTGCAGACTCTTTTCACAACTTCAATGACATAAAAACATTTATTTACAGGGTGGGTCCTCTTCAGTCAGACAACTCTCCCAACAAATCAGGAGGCTGAACTGCCAGAACGTCACAATTCGAAAGCCAACGTTTGCAGGCAAATCCTTTGCAGTGGTTTTAGTGACGCTAGTTGACGCAAACTAGACACCTGCGAAATGCACTCATTAAAAATAACCCATGTGATCTCCATCTTGCTACTATTTATTACTTTCTATTTATATTGTATTTTATTTTGAATTTTGTAAGAGCATTGGGCCAGTAACCGAAAGGTCGCTGGTTCGAATCCCTGAGCTGACTAGGTTTAAAATCTGTCCTTGAACAAGACACTTAACTAACCCTAACTGCCCCTGAAAGTTGTTCTGGATGAGAACATCTGCGAAATAAGGCATTGACGTCGTTCCTCCAGGCCAAATGCGACTGTCATTGAAATCAGACCCTAATCACTGCTACCTTGGGTTGGGTTTCAGAGACTTCTCCCGGAGTGGGAGTGGTTTTCTGATGACGTTTGGAGCTACGCGTAGTGCCTATTCAGCCCTCTAGTTGGTCCTCCAAAAACAAAGCCAATCAAGTTGCAGACTTCCTAGTGAGTGGTACTCAAATTACCCATGAAGCTCTGCGACCCGAGGCCGGATGGTTTCAGAAAGGAAAGATGGCTGCCAAAGAATAGGAGGATGGAAGGAAATGTAAGTCATTATAATTGAATAACAACTCATGTACAAATCATGTAACGAAAAATGTACAGTTAAGAGGAATATGTTAGTTAATGCAAAAGACAAATCATTGTGCATATTGTTTGGTCATAAAGTTGTTTTATAAAAATCACTGTTTAAGGAAGTTGTCTGGCTAGCTAACATTAGCTGACTAATATATTTAGCTAGCTATATGGGCTTTTGACATTTGTATTAATTGTAATTTGTGTAATCCTGAGCCAACCAGATTGTCTTGTGAAACCCTGTGGAGGTAAATAATCTATCTAAAGCATTTACTGCAAATGGAATGTATAATTGTGTACGCTTGCCTTGCTGTTCATTAAAAAATACATTGAAGTCAATCACTTGTCATTGTTCTTTATTGTAGTAACGTTAGTGATTGGCGATATTTGTCAAGTAACGTACTTCTTTTCTTACTTATTGTGTGGTGCTGGATAAAAACACCTGTACTGTATGTATAAAAACACCTGTACTGTACTGTATAAAAACACCTGTACTGTACTGTATGTATAAAAACACCTGTACTGTACTGTATAAAAACACCTGTACTGTACTGTATAAAAACACCCGTACTGTATGTATAAAAACACCTGTACTGTACTGTATAAAAACACCTGTACTGTACTGTATGTATAAAAACACCTGTACTGTACTGTATAAAAACACCTGTACTGTACTGTATGTATAAAAACACCTGTACTGTACTGTATGTATAAAAACACCTGTACTGTACTGTATAAAAACACCCGTACTGTATGTATAAAAACACCTGTACTGTACTGTATGTATAAAAACACCTGTACTGTACTGTATGTATAAAAACACCCGTACTGTACTGTATAAAAACACCTGTACTGTACTGTAAAAAAACACCTGTACTGTATCTATAAAAACCCCTGTACTGTACTGTATAAAAACACCTGTACTGTACTGTATGTATAAAAACACCTGTACTGTACTGTATAAAAACACCTGTACTGTACTGTATGTATAAAAACACCTGTACTGTACTGTATAAAAACACCTGTACTGTACTGTATGTATAAAAACACCTGTACTGTACTGTATGTATAAAAACACCTGCACTGTACTGTATAAAAACACCTGTACTGTACTGTATGTATAAAAACACCTGTACTGTACTGTATAAAAACACCCGTACTGTATGTATAAAAACACCTGTACTGTATGTATAAAAACACCTGTACTGTACTGTATAAAAAACCCTATACTGTACTGTATGTATAAAAACACCTGTACTGTATGTATAAAAACACCTGTACTGTATGTATAAAAACACCTGTACTGTACTGTATAAAAAACCCTATACTGTACTGTATGTATAAAAACACCTGTACTGTATGTATAAAAACACCTGTACTGTATGTATAAAAACACCTGTACTGTACTGTATAAAAACACCTGTACTGTACTGTATAAAAACACCTGTACTGTATGTATAAAAACACCTGTACTGTATCTATAAAAACCCCTGTACTGTATCTATAAAAACACCTGTACTGTATGTATAAAACACCTGTACTGTATGTATAAAAACCCCTGTACTGTATGTATAAAAACACATGTACTGTATGTATAAAAACACCTGTACTGTACTGTATGGATGTGCAACTATATCTGATCTGTGTATGGAACCTAAAACATTTAGCATAAATATTAGTTCAGAACGGTGGTTTTAATTGTTCTACAATGCTAATCATTATTAACCAGTGGAAAATGACTGAAGAAAATGCAACTGTTACATGTCAAATTGCTCTTATAGAAGGAAAGTCCTGCTTCAGTTCCAACTCCACATTGAACCACAGCCAGAGAATGGGAAGGTTACATTAAGGAATTTTATTTTTCTGTTCTCATTTGTTGCTCATATAGTAAGTACATATTTGTTGCTTGAGAAATATAGTGAAAGTTATTACTGTTGCCAGTACAGGCATTGTGAAAAACCCAAGGCTCGTAGTCAATGTGTTATCCATTGGCGGCTTCTGATGTGTGCAAGTGATGTAGTGATGTCCATTTCCCTAGGGTTATTTATCCCTCCCTACCACTAGTTGCCTGTTGAGTGCCACTCCCCCCGAGGGACAACTGCCAGTATTGGGACAGAGCAGTCTAAATCAGCTACAGGGATCATATTACACCAGACATGGACACACACACACACACACACACACACACACACACACACACACACACACACACACACACACACACACACACACACACACACACACACACACACACACACACACACACACACAGAGGCAAGCATGCATCCAGGAACACACACCCACCCCACCCT
>NC_092154.1:31326786-31354286 GCF_045791955.1 Oncorhynchus clarkii lewisi
TAAAATATAGCAACAGCAATAATGGCAGATAACCTGATGTAGTATAAGTCTAGCGTATCTTAGCAACCTTGTTCATCCTGAGTGGAGCAGTGGGGTAAGCAGCAGGGGGGACAGCGTCCATCATGAAAGACACACCCGGCAGTTACACACGCACGCAAATGTGAGTGTGAATGCAAGCTGAATTGTGATGTGTGCATGCACGCACAGACAGGCACACACAAGCAATCGCTCACTGACACAGATCACAGGTCACGGATCATACATACTAAGACACATCGCACACGTGTACACACACTCAGAGCCAATCTCAATTACTGTTGTGCAAGCGCGTGAGTACACACACACACACACACACACACACACACAGATCCCGGGGCTTACTGTAAGCAGCCGGGAGAAGAGAGGGGGTGTAGAGTGGAACAATAGGATCCTAATCGGCAGGGCTGCATTTCAAAGCCTCTCCCGTCTCTACAACACTGTTTCCAGATAAGATTGAAAAACGCTATTTATATCCAACTACAAGGGAAGCCAACCAATGGCTTGATTTTGGTTTATTTGAAGTCCGATCTAAATTAGGGTGGGGTGTTACGTAAGGGAGAGGAGTCAGTGCGACAGTACGCTATACCTGCTACTGCGGAGGGGTAGCAACTGGAGGAGGGAATAGCCCAAACGGTATCAGCACTGGTAGACACTCTAGCACTGCAGCTAATAGGTATTTGAACGTGTTTCGTTAGTGAACTACATTTCCCACATGTTCAGGCAGAATCGGTGCAGGTGTGTTGCACACGATGCTGGACCTAGGAGTCTACACGCACACACGCACGCACGCACGCACACGCACACACACACACACACACACACACACACACACACACATTGCTCAATCAAACCCCACACTATCTTTCTCTTTCCCTTCTCTCAGCAGATGTGCAGAGAGAGACTGCTACTCCACCAGCCCAGCTGAGGCCCAGTCAGGGCAAAGCCAAGCCCTCCTCATCCCAAGAGAGACAGCTCTTTGCTGGGCTGGGCTGTGAAGAAGAGAGGGGGTGATCGGTGGAGGGCTGGGGGGATGGAGCCCAAATCCCAATCACTTAAACATGGGTTTAAGAGTGCAATTCACACTGAAGGAGAGATAGAGATACGAGAGGGGGAGGAGACAGAAGGAGGAGAGAGGGACTGAGGGGAGAGGAGAGAATAGAGAGAGGAGAGATCAAATAGAGGAGAGGGAGGAGGAAAGACAGAAAGGAAATATGAAGGAGAGAGAGGGAGGAGAGCAGGGAAAGGAGATCGAGGGGAGGGAGGGAGAGAAAAGTGTAGAGAGGCTGTCTCAGCACCATGGAGAGCAACAGTGCCATTGAGAGTTTAGCTGAGCACTGAACACGACTTGAGGGATGGGGGAGAGAAAGGAGGGCATGGAAGAGGAGAGGGGGAGGAGGAGAGGGGAGGAGAATAGGGAGAAAAAAGGAGATGGAGGGAGATAGAAGGAGAGATAATTGAAGAGAAAAGAGATCTTACTGGGAGAACACAGATAACCATCCACACACACACACACACACACAGAAACAGGGCACTCAAACGCACAAACACACACAAACAAGGACTCGAGCACACACACTCCTTAAGTCTTTGAGGATAAGAGTGAGGACATGGAGGAGCGGGAGGTAGAGAAGGATGGAGAGAGAGCTAGAAAAGAGAGTGCGAGAGGGGGGTGGAGAGAGGTAGAGAGAACAGCATCTAAAGATAGGCCTAGATAGATACAGGGAAAGGAGAGCGAGAGGAACGGAGAAAGAGAGAAAGAGTGATTGTGCTGACCCTCAGTGTTCACCCCAGCTTCAGAGGCCTGCTCCCCCTGGCAGTCTCCACTGGAATACATAAAACATGAGAGAGACTGGACCCCAATGCCAGGCCAGGCACTTAGTCAGCAGCCTGGCACTGGAGCCACACACATTCACGGACGGACGGATGACAAACACACACACACACCAAAATGCATGTACACACGCACGCAACACACGAGCGGTTGAGCGGATGAACGGACAGATGGATGCTCTCTCACACACACACACACACACACACACACACACACACACACACACACACACACATACACACACACACACACACACACACAGGCATAAACACTCACATACAGCCCAACCGCAGTACACCGACACGCAATACACCACCCTCAAACTGACCACCAAAACACACTGGAATAGACACACTCAAACACTCTTCCCCCTCCTCTTTTTTAATAATCTCTCTTTCTCCCTACTCTCCCTCTCTTCCTTAGCACTCACCTGAACCTTTTTTTATGATCATTTTCCTTAAACCCGGGCAGAGAAGGCTGCTTGGCGGAGCGCCCGCAGCTCTGCACACAAATTCCCTGCCTTATGGTTTATTAGCATGACCATAAACATTGAAGAGACACTTACTAATGAAGCCACGGAGAAAAGACAAGTCACAGTGTAGTGCAGTGGGGGGAAGATGGGGACTTTTTCTCTCTCTCCTTACTGCTACTTTCATTTGTTTTTCAGTGTCACCGCAACGCCTCCTCAACTTCCCTTTTACTGCTCTCCTCCCTTTCCCTCCCCATCTCGTTCCTTCTTTCTCCCTCTTCTCTCCTCCCTTTCCCTACCCATCTCATTCCTTCTTTCTCCCTCTTCTCTCCTCCCTTTCCCTCCCCATCTCGTTCCTTCTTTCTCCCTCTTCTCTCCTCCCTTTCCCTCCCCATCTCGTTCCTTCTTTCTCCCTCTTCTCTCCTCCTTTTCCAATCATCACTTCTACCTCTCTTTTCTGACCTCTCTCTCTCTCTCTAACTCTCTGTTTTCCTCGTCACTGGTATCAGATCAATTTGATTGGAGGGATTAAAGTTGGGGCCACCCTATTGTCCACGGCCCCTCGTGAATATGAATCACGCATACGAGGGAAAGTGGGAAAGGGAAAACCTAGTCAGCTGCACAACTGAACACATTCATCCGAAATGTGTCTTCCACATTTAACCCAACCCCTCTGAAACCCTCTGAGAGGTGGGGGCGGCTGCCTTAATCGACATCCACGTCATCGGCGCCCGGGGAACAGTTGTTGTGGTGGTCAACTGCCTTTCACAAGGGCAGAAGTGCAGATGTTTCCGCCTTTCCGGCTCGGGGGATTCGAACAAGCAAACTGTCGTTTACCGTCCCAACGCTCCAACCGCTGGGCTACTAATAATAACTCATGAGGCTAGTATAACAAGGTCAGAGCTCTGGTGACGATGTGGCCATGATGATGACATTATAATCAAGCCAGTAGAAGAGTATAGTAGGCAACCTCAGCAGTTTACCCCTTAGCATGACATTTCCATGTTGGGAGTGCCCAGGGCTAGTGGGCTAGTTCATTCTCTCATGGCATTTAGAGGGGCTGTTTGCATATTGTTCCTGTTAGCGTGCAGCGTGTGGCTCTCACTGTGTGTGTGGTGTGTTAGTGAGTGAGTGAAAAAGAGTATACTGTGTGTGTATGTGTGTGTGTGTGCGCGTGTGTGTGCGTGTGTGCCCGCGTGTGTGTGTTTGTGAGCAAGCGCGCGCGTGTGTATGCATGTGTGTGTGTGTGTGTGCGTGTGCGTGTGCGTGTGGGTGTGTGTGTGTGTGTGTACATACTGCACCATGTATATATGAACAGTGATTTTATCCAGTCCAAGTGACCTTTGAAGAAGAGATTGTTAGTGTAATGTTAAACACACTATATCTCCGGATAGATAACAGGATACATTAAGATAAATAGCATTGACCCCTCCACTGGGAGCTGATAGTAATGACGGAAGGGAAAAAAACGATACAGTTGCATATCGCAATATTATTTTGAACAGTATTACATTGATACTTTGACTCCAAGTATCCATTTTTAATGTGTATTGATATTTTGCTTATTTGCGTTAGCTAGCGCTAGTCGGCTGTACCTGTCCCAAAATGCGGATGTGTTTCACCCTATAGCTTGCTCTCCGTCTTCTTTTTAAATAGTGAGCCGAAATGTCTTCACCACCTTTATTTCCATGACTGATCTGAAATCATTTGATAATTCTCTCTCTTATCTCTCTGCAGCAGGGGATAGGAGAAGGATAGTGGTTTGGGGTAAGTTCTACAGACTACTGATCTAACTAAGTAGGTAGTCATCAAATCCATCATGATTGATGTGTTGTAACAGGCCCAATGTGGTTACTAAAGACAGATTTGAATATATTTGGCTGTTTACGTTGGCATAACATTTAGAACTTATCCCATTTCAGGTTTAGAAGAAGTGGCTGCTAAATGCTAACTTCCTTTTGTATAAGCTGGTAGCATAGCTAGCATAGAGAAATCAGTGGTGTTAGTCGAAGTAGTTTTTAACTGTAATGCAGTTGATTGGTGATGATGACATGTACACATGTTGGGGTTGACATCCATACAAGCATTATATTCAGATTTTTACCTCAGTATAGTGTGAAATGTAAATATAAACAATAGTCCAAGTTTTTCTGAGGGGAAATGAGGAGATCTTCCCCCCTCGCGTTTCCATGGCATTGCTATTGTTTTGGTTGAGTTCCATTGACCTCTTTACCGCATCTAGCGTGAGAATCACAACGCATATCGTATTGGCACCTAAGTATAGTGATAATATCGTGTTGTGAGGTCCTAGCTAATACTATGTAGCAATGTAGCACAACTATCTATGCTGTTCACAGGCCTATCAGGCAGTGTGCAGGACAACCCTGGGTCCACCTTAAGGACCCATATGATTTTTTTACCATAGAATTGCAATGTTGGCTGTTCTGGACTCTATTTTCATGTATTCGCCCATCATCCAACTCCACTGGTGATTGTTCTGGGTTGTATTCATTAGGCATAAAACTGAAGAGTGAGTACCTGGTTTAGCCTAATAAGAACAGATTGTTTTCGCTTTCCATTCAAAAACATTTTACTACAGTGTGCCAAAATGACTTTGACCCAGCACCATGGCCGCTCTATTGGTGAGCTCAGGTACTGTTGTCTTAATAAAGCTCTGAAGGCTCTGCGATCCTATTGATTTCTATAGGAATCTGTGGCCATTAATATTCCTGCACTTTTCTGCTCTCTATCCACCACCCCATGCGTCCAGCTGCATGTCCTCTCCTGCTAGGCTGCCGATACAGGGGGAACCCACCTCCCATCAGGAACATGACGTGGTCAGGGATTTGTGCGTACATATGCATACAAACACACACAAGATACACACACATGAACACACACACACACACACACACACACACACACACACACACACACACACACACACACACACACACACACACACACACACACACACACACACACACACACACACACATATAGTTTAGCTAATTTAATATGACTAAAGACAAGAGTCTATAAGTGGACAGTACTTAATTAATTAGGCTATATTAGAAATGGATGGTTAACATTAGCTAAAAAGCCTCTCTCGACCATCGGCTTTTAGGGGCTTTAAGTGAAATACATGCATTGAGGAGCTAATAAAATCAACTATTGATTGCTCTTGCCTTGATGTGCTCCCAGCACTTCTAAGAGCCCCAAACCAATGAGAATCAGGGGTCAGGGGTTAGGGTTAAAGCTAGGGTTGGGGTCATGCGGGCTAAGGGCCAAGGTTAGGGACCGTTTTGGGTCATTGACAGGGTCAGATATCGGGGTTACGACATGAACCCATACAGACCAGGGTAGTCATTTTGACTTGCATCAGTAGCCATGTTGGGAAAGTAAAGACCCATCCAAACCCTGGGTCGTGTTCATCAGGGCACACCGTAGCAAAACACTGCATCAGAAAAACGAAGAGAGCATTTCCAATTGGACGAGTTCAGATAGGGCCTCCCCGTTTCGAGACGTTTTTCTTCCATTTCGTGCTTACTGAACATGACCCCGGCTTTAGTCATGATGACAGCCATGCCTCAAGAGATACAGCTGTCAAGGCGATTCAGGAGGAGGGAACACGGAGCATATTGTAAGTGACACGCTGTTCAAACGTTGTTCACTAAGTGGAACGTTGATCTAAATCCCTCCGATTTGGGCATAGGGGTGTCCGACTTGTCCCCATGCGGCGTTGGCAGTGCCATCCCCTGCCATGCTCTGGTCCACCGGTTGCCCACCACTGCCCTCACCGGGACAGCTCCCAGTCACTGCCCGGCGTTCCCGCAAATCCCATTTCATGCCAGAGATGTTCCAGAAAGGCAAAACAAAGGCAGATCGGCACAGCTGCGGCTCCAGCGCATTGTGCCGTCAATCCACGTCAAATCAGTGGAACAAAGCAGAAAGCAGAACTCTGCTGCCGGAACCAACGATACAGTATGCGCCATGAGAGGGTATTATGCTCATGCTGTGTGTGTGTGTGTGTGTGTGTGTGTGTGTGTGTGTGTGTGTGTGTGTGTGTGTGTGTGTGTGTGTGTGTGTGTGTGAGTGTAGTTTCTTGGAGTAAAGGTTCTACTGCATCTTGAAGGTCAACCATGCTAACTTAGTTCAGCATGAGCTGACATGTAACTGCTATTATTAAATATATCAGCAAAGTGTAGGCTAATTAGGGAGGTGTGTGTGTGTGTGTGTACATGTGTGTGTGTAAATGAGTGTGTGTTCGCATGTGAGAGAGAGAAATATACAAACTCAAGTTCATCCGCAGTCAATCTAGCCAAAGAATGTCAATGATATTCTACATAGTTATTCTGTTAGGTCCATATATGACTCTCTATCCATATATGACTCTAATCGGAGGTTGTATATATGAGGGTGAAACATATCTATTGGCGACAGAGGACAAGCAGGTAACCGGTACTTCTATCAACATGGGGTAAGACTTACATCATCTCCCGTGGACAGATGAAACTGTCAAGGCTCACGTAGAATGATGTGATTACGAGCAGCAGCAGTTCACGGTCGTTGATTATTTGGACAGATCAGGATTGGGCGAAGACGGTGCTGAAACTGGTGCTGGGGTTTCTCAAGCTGGTGTGTGGATGATAAATGGTTTCCACTAGATTGCACATGATAGGAGGAACTACCACATGCTGTCAGCTGTCCTTATCTGACACCACTCAACAACACTTCCCTTTGAAAAGTGAAGCTACTAACCCATCGTACTAGCTTAGCCTTTTACTGCAGTGGGCTAAATCAGGGTCACACAGAGTGTTTCTTGGTAGTCTTAAACACTTCTACTTTAAAACACAAGTATACACCTCACACACATGGTTATGGGCTTAACAAAATGAAGACACTGGTACCATGTCAGATATAGAGTTGAAATGTATTCTATTCTGAGTTTGCATCCCAATATTACACTATACCACAGAAGACTGCAATATAATAAAACCGTTTGACATAGAAACACCGGATTTTCTGAAATACGTTTATTAATTATGAAATTATTAACATTCCACCCATGAGGCCACTAGAGGACAATTTGCTCATTTGACTGGAGGAAAGGGCTACTAGGAACTTCCACTAACTCTAGTCTACAGGGTTTAGGCTTTGTCCTCCACTCACTGGAAGAGCTATGCTCTCTACCCCATCACATGCTGCTAATGTGTGTGTGATGTGTATGAGTGTGTGTGCTAGTGCATGAGTGTGTGTGATTTCCCACGACGCTGGGCCTAGGAGTCTTCTCTCCCCACACACACACACTGCCCCGAGCCCATCTGCACTAATGAAGCAGGCTGTAAGCAGCTACCTTGATTACATTCAATCCTCTGGACGGTGTCAGCAATTACATCGCAGCTTCCCACTGTCAGAGCACAGGCTGCAGAGAGACTCTCTATCTCTCACACACACACAAAGGAGGAAACACTTGGCCTTCTTCTCAAGGCCTCTCCTTGCTGAGACAACACGCTGGGAGGAGCTCCTGTTTATCAGTGGTGGGTGTTTAGCTCTCTGGCTCATCTCCCTAAAACATAGCAACACAACCCCTATAGACACAACCAGAACCTGGGCCCACACAGGAGAGAAGAGAAGAGGGTGAGAGAGGAGGGGAAGGAAGAGAAGTAAATGTTGTTTTGACAGAAAAGGAAGAGTAGGGTATCCCGAGGATCCCCAATAAACTGAAGGGGGAAAAAAGTGAAATTTCCTGCCTGCAACACTCTCCCCTCGTCATCGTAGTGACTGAAAACAGCAAGGTGGTCCACACCGAACAGGTCAATCACAGGTGTGGTTCCCACAACCCACAACCACACGTGTGAAAGTACAGTCCGTTCCAATGGGGGCCAGTACTGTGTTAACTCGTGATGTCCAGATGTCATGACTCGAGAGGGTTTCGCTGTAGGACACGGGGAATCAAGGGAAACGCATGAGGCTCAATAATGCAAGGAGGACAGGAGTGAGGGGTTAGAAAGGAGGAGAAAGGGAGGAGAGAGCGCACCTTGGCCACACACGGGCCAGGTCAGCCATCAAATATACTCATTAGAGGGACGCTGGCCTCCTCTATTATTTACACCTACACGCCCCCCCTCTTCCTGCATCACTCCCTTACCTACGGTAATATAAAAAGACAGGGAAGGCGAGAGAAAGAGGCGGAGAAAGAGACAGAGAGAGAGATGTGAAAAGGAAAGAGACAGAGAGAGACAGAGAGAGGGAGAGAGAGGGAGAGAGATGAGAAAGAGAAAGAGACAGAGAGAGGGAGAGAGAGGGAGAGAGATGTGAAAGAGAAAGAGGCGGAGAAAGAGAAAGAGAGAGAGATGTGAAAGAGAAAGAGGTGGAGAAAGAGACAGAGAGAGGGAGAGAGATGTGAAAGAGAAAGAGACAGAGAGAGGGAGAGAGATGTGAAAGAGAAAGAGACAGAGAGAGGGAGAGAGATGTGAAAGAGAAAGAGGCGGAGAAAGAGACAGAGAGAGGGAGAGAGATGTGAAAGAGAAAGAGACAGAGAGAGGGAGAGAGATGTAAAAGAGAAAGAGGCGGAGAGAGGGAGAGAGATGTGAAAGAGAAAGAAGCGGAGAAAGAGACAGAGAGAGGGAGAGAGATGTGAAAGAGAAAGAAGCAGAGAAAGAGACAGAGAGAGGGAGAGAGATGTGAAAGAGAAAGAGGCGGAGAAAGAGACAGAGAGAGGGAGAGAGGTGTGAAAGAGAAAGAGTCAGAGAGAGGGAGAGAGATGTGAAAGAGAAAGAAGCGGAGAGAGGGAGAGAGATGTGAAAGAGAAAGAAGCGGAGAAAGAGACAGAGAGAGGGAGAGAGAGGTGAAAGAGAAAGAAGCGGAGAAAGAGACAGAGAGAGGGAGAGAGATGTGAAAGAGAAAGAAGCGGAGAAAGAGACAGAGAGAGGGAGAGAGATGTGAAAGAGAAAGAAGCGGAGAGAGGGAGAGAGATGTGAAAGAGAAAGAGACATAGAGAGGGAGAGAGAGGAAGAGAGATGTGACAGAGAAAGAGGTGGAGTAAGAGACAGAGAGAGGGAGAGAGATGAGAAAGAGAAAGAGGTGGAGAAAGAGACAGAGAGAGGGAGAGAGATGTGAAAGAGAAAGAGACAGAGAGAGGGAGAGATATGTGAAAGAGAAAGAGGCGGAGAAAATACAGAGAGAGGGAGAGAGATGTGAAAGAGAAAGAGGCGGAGAAAGAGACAGAGAGAGGTAGAGAGATGTGAAAGAGAAAGAGGTGGAGAAAGAGACAGAGAGAGGGAGAGAGATGTGAAAGAGAAAGAGACAGAGAGTGTGATAGAGATGTGAAAGAGAAAGAGACAGAGAGAGGGAGAGAGATGTGAAAGAGAAAGAGGCAGAGAGAGGGAGAGAGAGGGAGAGAGATGTGAAAGAGAAAGAGACAGAGAGAGGGAGAGAGATGTGAAAGAGAAAGAGACAGAGAGAGGGAGAGAGATGTAAAAGAGAAAGAGGCGGAGAAAGAGACAGAGAGAGGGAGAGAGATGTGAAAGAGAAAGAAGCGGAGAAAGAGACAGAGAGAGGGAGAGAGATGTGAAAGAGAAAGAGGCGGAGAAAGAGACAGAGAGAGGGAGAGAGGTGTGAAAGAGAAAGAGTCAGAGAGAGGGAGAGAGATGTGAAAGAGAAATAAGCGGAGAGAGGGAGAGAGATGTGAAAGAGAAAGAAGCGGAGAAAGAGACAGAGAGAGGGAGAGAGAGGTGAAAGAGAAAGAAGCGGAGAAAGAGACAGAGAGAGGGAGAGAGATGTGAAAGAGAAAGAAGCGGAGAAAGAGACAGAGAGAGGGAGAGAGATGTGAAAGAGAAAGAAGCGGAGAGAGGGAGAGAGATGTGAAAGAGAAAGAGACATAGAGAGGGAGAGAGAGGGAGAGAGATGAGAAAGAGAAAGAGGTGGAGAAAGAGACAGAGAGAGGGAGAGAGATGTGAAAGAGAAAGAGACAGAGAGAGGGAGAGATATGTGAAAGAGAAAGAGCCAGAGAGAGGGAGAGAGATGTGAAAGAGAAAGAGGCGGAGAAAGAGACAGAGAGAGGGAGAGAGATGTGAAAGAGAAAGAGGCAGAGAAAATACAGAGAGAGGGAGAGAGATGTGAAAGAGAAAGAGGCAGAGAAAGAGACAGAGAGAGGTAGAGAGATGTGAAAGAGAAAGAGGTGGAGAAAGAGACAGAGAGAGGGAGAGAGATGTGAAAGAGAAAGAGACAGAGAGTGTGATAGAGATGTGAAAGAGAAAGAGACAGAGAGAGGGAGAGAGATGTGAAAGAGAAAGAGGCAGAGAGAGGGAGAGAGAGGGAGAGAGATGTGAAAGAGAAAGAGACAGAGAGAGGGAGAGAGATGTGAAAGAGAAAGAGACAGAGAGAGGGAGAGAGATGTGAAAGAGAAAGAAGCGGAGAAAGAGACAGAGAGAGGGAGAGAGATGTGAAAGAGAAAGAGTCAGAGAGAGGGAGAGAGGTGTGAAAGAGAAAGAAGCGGAGAGAGGGAGAGAGATGTGAAAGAGAAAGAAGCGGAGAGAGGGAGAGAGATGTGAAAGAGAAAGAAGCGGAGAAAGAGACAGAGAGAGGGAGAGAGAGGTGAAAGAGAAAGAAGCGGAGAAAGAGACAGAGAGAGGGAGAGAGATGTGAAAGAGAAAGAAGCGGAGAAAGAGACAGAGAGAGGGAGAGAGATGTGAAAGAGAAAGAAGCGGAGAGAGGGAGAGAGATGTGAAAGAGAAAGAGACATAGAGAGGGAGAGAGAGGAAGAGAGATGTGACAGAGAAAGAGGTGGAGTAAGAGACAGAGAGAGGGAGAGAGATGAGAAAGAGAAAGAGGTGGAGAAAGAGACAGAGAGAGGGAGAGAGATGTGAAAGAGAAAGAGACAGAGAGAGGGAGAGATATGTGAAAGAGAAAGAGCCAGAGAGAGGGAGAGAGATGTGAAAGAGAAAGAGGCGGAGAAAGAGACAGAGAGAGGGAGAGAGATGTGAAAGAGAAAGAGGCGGAGAAAATACAGAGAGAGGGAGAGAGATGTGAAAGAGAAAGAGGCGGAGAAAGAGACAGAGAGAGGTAGAGAGATGTGAAAGAGAAAGAGGTGGAGAAAGAGACAGAGAGAGGGAGAGAGATGTGAAAGAGAAAGAGACAGAGAGTGTGATAGAGATGTGAAAGAGAAAGAGACAGAGAGAGGGAGAGAGATGTGAAAGAGAAAGAGGCAGAGAGAGGGAGAGAGAGGGAGAGAGATGTGAAAGAGAAAGAGACAGAGAGAGGGAGAGAGATGTGAAAGAGAAAGAGACAGAGAGAGGGAGAGAGATGTAAAAGAGAAAGAGGCGGAGAGAGGGAGAGAGATGTGAAAGAGAAAGAAGCGGAGAAAGAGACAGAGAGAGGGACAGAGATGTGAAAGAGAAAGAAGCGGAGAAAGAGACAGAGAGAGGGAGAGAGATGTGAAAGAGAAAGAGGCGGAGAAAGAGACAGAGAGAGGGAGAGAGGTGTGAAAGAGAAAGAGTCAGAGAGAGGGAGAGAGATGTGAAAGAGAAAGAAGCGGAGAGAGGGAGAGAGATGTGAAAGAGAAAGAAGCGGAGAAAGAGACAGAGAGAGGGAGAGAGAAGTGAAAGAGAAAGAAGCGGAGAAAGAGACAGAGAGAGGGAGAGAGATGTGAAAGAGAAAGAAGCGGAGAAAGAGACAGAGAGAGGGAGAGAGATGTGAAAGAGAAAGAAGCGGAGAGAGGGAGAGAGATGTGAAAGAGAAAGAGACATAGAGAGTGAGAGAGAGGAAGAGAGATGTGACAGAGAAAGAGGTGGAGTAAGAGACAGAGAGAGGGAGAGAGATGAGAAAGAGAAAGAGGTGGAGAAAGGGACAGAGAGAGGGAGAGAGATGTGAAAGAGAAAGAGACAGAGAGAGGGAGAGATATGTGAAAGAGAAAGAGCCAGAGAGAGGGAGAGAGATGTGAAAGAGAAAGAGGCGGAGAAAGAGACAGAGAGAGGGAGAGAGATGTGAAAGAGAAAGATGCAGAGAGAGGGAGAGAGAGGGAGAGATATGTGAAAGAGAAAGAGCCAGAGAGAGGGAGAGAGATGTGAAAGAGAAAGAGGCGGAGAAAGAGACAGAGAGTGTGATAGAGATGTGAAAGAGAAAGAGACAGAGAGAGGGATCGAGATGTGAAAGAGAAAGATGCAGAGAGAGGGAGAGAGAGGAGAGAGAGATGTGAAAGAGAAAGAGGTGGAGAAAGAGACAGAGAGAGGGAGAGAGATGTGAAAGAGAAAGAGACAGAGAGAGGGAGAGAGATGTGAAAGAGAAAGAGGTGGAGAAAGAAAGAGACAGAGAGAGGGAGAGAGATGAGAAAGAGAAAGCGGTGGAGAAAGAGACAGAGAGAGGGAGAGAGATGTGAAAGAGAAAGAGACATAGAGAGGGAGAGAGAGGAAGAGAGATGTGACAGAGAAAGAGGTGGAGTAAGAGACAGAGAGTGGGAGAGAGATGAGAAAGAGAAAGAGGTGGAGAAATAGACAGAGAGAGGGAGAGAGATGTGAAAGAGAAAGAGACAGAGAGAGGGAGAGATATGTGAAAGAGAAAGAGACAGAGAGAGGGAGAGAGATGTGAAAGAGAAAGAGGCGGAGAAAGAGACAGAGAGAGGGAGAGAGATGTGAAAGACAAAGAGGCGGAGAAAATACAGAGAGAGGGAGAGAGATGTGAAAGAGAAAGAGGCGGAGAAAGAGACAGAGAGAGGTAGAGAGATGTGAAAGAGAAAGAGGTGGAGAAAGAGACAGAGAGAGGGAGAGAGATGTGAAAGAGAAAGAGACAGAGAGTGTGATAGAGATGTGAAAGAGAAAGAGACAGAGAGAGGGAGAGAGATGTGAAAGAGAAAGAGGCAGAGAGAGGGAGAGAGAGGGAGAGAGATGTGAAAGAGAAAGAGACAGAGAGAGGGATCGAGATGTGAAAGAGAAAGATGCAGAGAGAGGGAGAGAGAGGGAGAGAGATGTGAAAGAGAAAGAGGTGGAGAAAGAGACAGAGAGAGGGAGAGAGATGTGAAAGAGAAAGAGGTGGAGAAAGAGACAGAGAGAGGGAGAGAGATGAGAAAGAGAAAGCGGTGGAGAAAGAGACAGAGAGAGGGAGAGAGATGTGAAAGAGAAAGAGACAGATAGAGGGAGAGAGATGTGAAAGAGAAAGAGGCGGAGAAAGAGACAGAGAAAGGGAGAGATGTGAAAGAGAAAGAGACAGAGAGAGGGAGAGAGATGTGAAAGAGAAAGAGGCGGAGAAAGACAGAGAGAGGGAGAGAGGTGTGAAAGAGAAAGAGACAGAGAGACGGAGAGAGATGTGAAAGAGAAAGAGGCGGAGAAAGAGACAGAGAGAGGGAGAGAGATGTGAAAGAGAAAGAAGCGGAGAAAGAGACAGAGAGAGGGACAGAGATGTGAAAGAGAAAGAAGCGGAGAAAGAGACAGAGAGAGGGAGAGAGATGTGAAAGAGAAAGAGGCGGAGAAAGAGACAGAGAGAGGGAGAGAGGTGTGAAAGAGAAAGAGTCAGAGAGAGGGAGAGAGATGTGAAAGAGAAAGAAGCGGAGAGAGGGAGAGAGATGTGAAAGAGAAAGAAGCGGAGAAAGAGACAGAGAGAGGGAGAGAGAAGTGAAAGAGAAAGAAGCGGAGAAAGAGACAGAGAGAGGGAGAGAGATGTGAAAGAGAAAGAAGCGGAGAAAGAGACAGAGAGAGGGAGAGAGATGTGAAAGAGAAAGAAGCGGAGAGAGGGAGAGAGATGTGAAAGAGAAAGAGACATAGAGAGTGAGAGAGAGGAAGAGAGATGTGACAGAGAAAGAGGTGGAGTAAGAGACAGAGAGAGGGAGAGAGATGAGAAAGAGAAAGAGGTGGAGAAAGGGACAGAGAGAGGGAGAGAGATGTGAAAGAGAAAGAGACAGAGAGAGGGAGAGATATGTGAAAGAGAAAGAGCCAGAGAGAGGGAGAGAGATGTGAAAGAGAAAGAGGCGGAGAAAGAGACAGAGAGAGGGAGAGAGATGTGAAAGAGAAAGATGCAGAGAGAGGGAGAGAGAGGGAGAGATATGTGAAAGAGAAAGAGCCAGAGAGAGGGAGAGAGATGTGAAAGAGAAAGAGGCGGAGAAAGAGACAGAGAGTGTGATAGAGATGTGAAAGAGAAAGAGACAGAGAGAGGGATCGAGATGTGAAAGAGAAAGATGCAGAGAGAGGGAGAGAGAGGGAGAGAGATGTGAAAGAGAAAGAGGTGGAGAAAGAGACAGAGAGAGGGAGAGAGATGTGAAAGAGAAAGAGACAGAGAGAGGGAGAGAGATGTGAAAGAGAAAGAGGTGGAGAAAGAGACAGAGAGAGGGAGAGAGATGAGAAAGAGAAAGCGGTGGAGAAAGAGACAGAGAGAGGGAGAGAGATGTGAAAGAGAAAGAGACATAGAGAGGGAGAGAGAGGAAGAGAGATGTGACAGAGAAAGAGGTGGAGTAAGAGACAGAGAGTGGGAGAGAGATGAGAAAGAGAAAGAGGTGGAGAAATAGACAGAGAGAGGGAGAGAGATGTGAAAGAGAAAGAGACAGAGAGAGGGAGAGATATGTGAAAGAGAAAGAGACAGAGAGAGGGAGAGAGATGTGAAAGAGAAAGAGGCGGAGAAAGAGACAGAGAGAGGGAGAGAGATGTGAAAGACAAAGAGGCGGAGAAAATACAGAGAGAGGGAGAGAGATGTGAAAGAGAAAGAGGCGGAGAAAGAGACAGAGAGAGGTAGAGAGATGTGAAAGAGAAAGAGGTGGAGAAAGAGACAGAGAGAGGGAGAGAGATGTGAAAGAGAAAGAGACAGAGAGTGTGATAGAGATGTGAAAGAGAAAGAGACAGAGAGAGGGAGAGAGATGTGAAAGAGAAAGAGGCAGAGAGAGGGAGAGAGAGGGAGAGAGATGTGAAAGAGAAAGAGACAGAGAGAGAGATCGAGATGTGAAAGAGAAAGATGCAGAGAGAGGGAGAGAGAGGGAGAGAGATGTGAAAGAGAAAGAGGTGGATGAAAGAGAAAGAGGAGGAGAAAGAGACAGAGGAGAGAGATGTGAAAGAGAAAGAGGCGGAGAAAGAGAAAGAGACAGAAAGAGGCAGAGAGAGGGAGAGAGAGGGAGAGAGATGTGAAAGAGAAAGAGGAGAGAGATGTGAAAGAGAAAGAGAGTGAAAGAGAAAGAAAGAGACAGAGGGAGAGAGATGGAAAGAGAGAGGTGGAGAAAGAGACAGAGAGAGGGAGAGAGATGAAAGAGAAAGCGGTGGAGAAAGAGACAGAGAGAGGGAGAGAGATGTGAAAGAGAAAGAGACAGATAGAGGGAGAGAGATGTGAAAGAGAAAGAGGCGGAGAAAGAGACAGAGAAAGGGAGAGATGTGAAAGAGAAAGAGACAGAGAGAGGGAGAGAGATGTGAAAGAGAAAGAGGCGGAGAAAGACAGAGAGAGGGAGAGAGGTGTGAAAGAGAAAGAGACAGAGAGACGGAGAGAGATGTGAAAGAGAAAGAGGCGGAGAAAGAGACAGAGAGAGGGAGAGAGATGTGAAAGAGAAAGAGGCAGAGAAAGAGACAGAGAGAGGGAGAGAGATGTGAAAGAGAAAGAGGCAGAGAGAGGGAGAGAGATGTGAAAGAGAAAGAGGCAGAGAAAGAGAAGGAGAGAGGGAGAGAGATGTGAAAGAGAAAGAGGCAGAGAAAGAGACAGAGAGAGGGAGAGAGATGTGAAAGAGAAAGAGACAGAGAGAGGGAGAGAGATATGAAAGAGAAAGAGGAGGAGAAAGAGACAGAGAGAGGGAGAGTGATGTGAAAGAGAAAGAGGCGGAGAAAGAGACAGAGAGAGGGAGAGAGGTGTGAAAGAGATAGAGGAGGAGAAAGATACAGAGAGAGGGAGAGAGATGTGAAAGAGAAAGAGACAGAGAGAGGGAGAGAGATGTGAAAGAGAAAGAGACAGAGAGAGGGAGAGAGATGTGAAAGAGAAAGAGACAGAGAGAGGGAGAGAGATGTGAAAGAGAAAGAAGCGGAGAGAGGGAGAGAGATGTGAAAGAGAAAGAGGCAGAGAGAGGGAGAGAGATGTGAAAGAGAAAGAGACAGAGAGAGGGAGAGAGATGTGAAAGAGAAAGAGACAGAGAGAGGGAGCGAGATGTGAAAGAGAAAGAGACAGAGAGAGGGAGAGAGATGTGAAAGAGAAAGAGGCGGAGAAAGAGACAGAGAGGGAGAGAGATGTGAAAGAGAAAGAGACAGAGAGAGGGAGAGAGAGGGAGAGAGATGTGAAAGAGAAAGAGACAGAAAGAGGGAGAGAGATGTGAAGAGAAAGAGACACAGAGAGGGAGAGAGATGTGAAAGAGAAAGAGACAGAGAGAGGGAGAGAGATGTGAAAGAGAAAGAGACAGAGAGAGGGAGAGGGAGAGAGATGTGAAAGAGAAAGCGACAGAGAGAGGGAGAGAGATGTGAAAGAGAAAGAGACAGAGAGAGGGAGAGAGATGTGAAAGAGAAAGAGACAGAGAGAGGGAGAGAGATGTGAAAGAGAAAGAGGCGGAGAAAAGACAGAGAGAGGGAGAGAGATGTGAAAGAGAAAGAGGCGGAGAAAGAGACAGAGAGAGGTAGAGAGATGTGAAAGAGAAAGAGGTGGAGAAAGAGACAGAGAGAGGGAGAGAGATGTGAAAGAGAAAGAGACAGAGAGTGTGATAGAGATGTGAAAGAGAAAGAGACAGAGAGAGGGAGAGAGATGTGAAAGAGAAAGAGGCAGAGAGAGGGAGAGAGAGGGAGAGAGATGTGAAAGAGAAAGAGACAGAGAGAGGGATCGAGATGTGAAAGAGAAAGATGCAGAGAGAGGGAGAGAGAGGGAGAGAGATGTGAAAGAGAAAGAGGTGGAGAAAGAGACAGAGAGAGGGAGAGAGATGTGAAAGAGAAAGAGACAGAGAGAGGGAGAGAGATGTGAAAGAGAAAGAGGTGGAGAAAGAGACAGAGAGACGGAGAGAGATGAGAAAGAGAAAGCGGTGGAGAAAGAGACAGAGAGAGGGAGAGAGATGTGAAAGAGAAAGAGACAGAGAGAGGGAGAGAGATGTGAAAGAGAAAGAGGCGGAGAAAGAGACAGAGAAAGGGAGAGATGTGAAAGAGAAAGAGACAGAGAGAGGGAGAGAGATGTGAAAGAGAAAGAGGCGGAGAAAGACAGAGAGAGGGAGAGAGGTGTGAAAGAGAAAGAGACAGAGAGACGGAGAGAGATGTGAAAGAGAAAGAGGCGGAGAAAGAGACAGAGAGAGGGAGAGAGATGTGAAAGAGAAAGAGGCAGAGAAAGAGACACAGAGAGGGAGAGAGATGTGAAAGAGAAAGAGCCAGAGAGAGGGAGAGAGATGTGAAAGAGAAAGAGGCGGAGAAAGAGACAGAGAGAGGGAGAGAGATGTGAAAGAGAAAGAGGCAGAGAAAGAGACAGAGAGAGGGAGAGAGATGTGAAAGAGAAAGAGACAGAGAGAGGGAGAGAGATATGAAAGAGAAAGAGGAGGAGAAAGAGACAGAGAGAGGGAGAGTGATGTGAAAGAGAAAGAGGCGGAGAAAGAGACAGAGAGAGGGAGAGAGGTGTGAAAGAGATAGAGGAGGAGAAAGATACAGAGAGAGGGAGAGAGATGTGAAAGAGAGAGAGATGTGAAAGAGAAAGAGACAGAGAGAGGGAGAGAGATGTGAAAGAGAAAGAAGCGGAGAGAGGGAGAGAGATGTGAAAGAGAGAGGCAGAGAGAGGGAGAGAGATATGAAAGAGAAAGAGGAGGAGAAAGAGACAGAGAGAGGGAGAGTGATGTGAAAGAGAAAGAGGCGGAGAAAGAGACAGAGAGAGGGAGAGAGGTGTGAAAGAGATAGAGGAGGAGAAAGATACAGAGAGAGGGAGAGAGATGTGAAAGAGAAATAGACAGAGAGAGGGAGAGAGATGTGAAAGAGAAAGAGACAGAGAGAGGGAGAGAGATGAAAGAGAAAGAGACAGAGAGGGAGAGAGTGAAAGAGAAAGAAGCGGAGAGAGGGAGAGAGATGTGAAAGAGAAAGAGGCAGAGAGAGGGAGATAGATGTGAAAGAGAAAGAGACAGAGAGAGGGAGAGAGATGTAAAAGAGAAAGAGACAGAGAGAGGGAGCGAGATGTGAAAGAGAAAGAGACAGAGAGAGGGAGAGAGATGTGAAAGAGAAAGAGGCGGAGAAAGAGACAGAGAGGGAGAGAGATGTAAAAGAGAAAGAGACAGAGAGAGGGAGAGAGAGGGAGAGAGATGTGAAAGAGAAAGAGACAGAGAGTGTGATAGAGATGTGAAAGAGAAAGAGACAGAGAGAGGGAGAGAGATGTGAAAGAGAAAGAGGCAGAGAGAGGGAGAGAGAGGGAGAGAGATGTGAAAGAGAAAGAGACAGAGAGAGGGATCGAGATGTGAAAGAGAAAGATGCAGAGAGAGGGAGAGAGAGGGAGAGAGATGTGAAAGAGAAAGAGGTGGAGAAAGAGACAGAGAGAGGGAGAGAGATGTGAAAGAGAAAGAGACAGAGAGAGGGAGAGAGATGTGAAAGAGAAACAGGTGGAGAAAGAGACAGAGAGAGGGAGAGAGATGAGAAAGAGAAAGCGGTGGAGAAAGAGACAGAGAGAGGGAGAGAGATGTGAAAGAGAAAGAGACAGAGAGAGGGAGAGAGATGTGAAAGAGAAAGAGGCGGAGAAAGAGACAGAGAAAGGGAGAGATGTGAAAGAGAAAGAGACAGAGAGAGGGAGAGAGATGTGAAAGAGAAAGAGGCGGAGAAAGACAGAGAGAGGGAGAGAGGTGTGAAAGAGAAAGAGACAGAGAGACGGAGAGAGATGTGAAAGAGAAAGAGGCGGAGAAAGAGACAGAGAGAGGGAGAGAGATGTGAAAGAGAAAGAGGCAGAGAAAGAGACAGAGAGAGGGAGAGAGATGTGAAAGAGAAAGAGCCAGAGAGAGGGAGAGAGATGTGAAAGAGAAAGAGGCGGAGAAAGAGACAGAGAGAGGGAGAGAGATGTGAAAGAGAAAGAGGCAGAGAAAGAGACAGAGAGAGGGAGAGAGATGTGAAAGAGAAAGAGACAGAGAGAGGGAGAGAGATATGAAAGAGAAAGAGGAGGAGAAAGAGACAGAGAGAGGGAGAGTGATGTGAAAGAGAAAGAGGCGGAGAAAGAGACAGAGAGGGAGAGAGGTGTGAAAGAGATAGAGGAGGAGAAAGATACAGAGAGAGGGAGAGAGATGTGAAAGAGAAAGAGACAGAGAGAGGGAGAGAGATGTGAAAGAGAAAGAGACAGAGAGAGGGAGAGAGATGTGAAAGAGAAAGAAGCGGAGAGAGGGAGAGAGATGTGAAAGAGAAAGAGGCAGAGAGAGGGAGAGAGATGTGAAAGAGAAAGAGACAGAGAGAGGGAGAGAGATGTGAAAGAGAAAGAGACAGAGAGAGGGAGAGAGATGTGAAAGAGAAAGAAGCGGAGAGAGGGAGAGAGATGTGAAAGAGAAAGAGGCAGAGAGAGGGAGAGAGATGTGAAAGAGAAAGAGACAGAGAGAGGGAGAGAGATGTGAAAGAGAAAGAAGCGGAGAGAGGGAGAGAGATGTGAAAGAGAAAGAGGCAGAGAGAGGGAGAGAGATGTGAAAGAGAAAGAGACAGAGAGAGGGAGAGAGATGTGAAAGAGAAAGAGACAGAGAGAGGTGTGAAAGAGATAGAGGAGGAGAAAGATACAGAGAGAGGGAGAGAGATGTGAAAGAGAAATAGACAGAGAGAGGGAGAGAGATGTGAAAGAGAAAGAGACAGAGAGAGGGAGAGAGATGTGAAAGAGAAAGAAGCGGAGAGAGGGAGAGAGATGTGAAAGAGAAAGAGGCAGAGAGAGGGAGAGAGATGTGAAAGAGAAAGAGACAGAGAGAGGGAGAGAGATGTAAAAGAGAAAGAGACAGAGAGAGGGAGCGAGATGTGAAAGAGAAAGAGACAGAGAGAGGGAGAGAGATGTGAAAGAGAAAGAGGCGGAGAAAGAGACAGAGAGGGAGAGAGATGTGAAAGAGAAAGAGACAGAGAGAGGGAGAGAGAGGGAGAGAGATGTGAAAGAGAAAGAGACAGAGAGTGTGATAGAGATGTGAAAGAGAAAGAGACAGAGAGAGGGAGAGAGATGTGAAAGAGAAAGAGGCAGAGAGAGGGAGAGAGAGGGAGAGAGATGTGAAAGAGAAAGAGACAGAGAGAGGGATCGAGATGTGAAAGAGAAAGATGCAGAGACAGGGAGAGAGAGGGAGAGAGATGTGAAAGAGAAAGAGGTGGAGAAAGAGACAGAGAGAGGGAGAGAGATGTGAAAGAGAAAGAGACAGAGAGAGGGAGAGAGATGTGAAAGAGAAAGAGGTGGAGAAAGAGACAGAGAGAGGGAGAGAGATGAGAAAGAGAAAGCGGTGGAGAAAGAGACAGAGAGAGGGAGAGAGATGTGAAAGAGAAAGAGACAGAGAGAGGGAGAGAGATGTGAAAGAGAAAGAGGCGGAGAAAGAGACAGAGAAAGGGAGAGATGTGAAAGAGAAAGAGACAGAGAGAGGGAGAGAGATGTGAAAGAGAAAGAGGCGGAGAAAGACAGAGAGAGGGAGAGAGGTGTGAAAGAGAAAGAGACAGAGAGACGGAGAGAGATGTGAAAGAGAAAGAGGCGGAGAAAGAGACAGAGAGAGGGAGAGAGATGTGAAAGAGAAAGAGGCAGAGAAAGAGACAGAGAGAGGGAGAGAGATGTGAAAGAGAAAGAGCCAGAGAGAGGGAGAGAGATGTGAAAGAGAAAGAGGCGGAGAAAGAGACAGAGAGAGGGAGAGAGATGTGAAAGAGAAAGAGGCAGAGAAAGAGACAGAGAGAGGGAGAGAGATGTGAAAGAGAAAGAGACAGAGAGAGGGAGAAAGATATGAAAGAGAAAGAGGAGGAGAAAGAGACAGAGAGAGGGAGAGTGATGTGAAAGAGAAAGAGGCGGAGAAAGAGACAGAGAGGGAGAGAGGTGTGAAAGAGATAGAGGAGGAGAAAGATACAGAGAGAGGGAGAGAGATGTGAAAGAGAAAGAGACAGAGAGAGGGAGAGAGATGTGAAAGAGAAAGAGACAGAGAGAGGGAGAGAGATGTGAAAGAGAAAGAAGCGGAGAGAGGGAGAGAGATGTGAAAGAGAAAGAGGCAGAGTCAGGGAGAGAGATGTGAAAGAGAAAGAGACAGAGAGAGGGAGAGAGATGTGAAAGAGAAAGAGACAGAGAGAGGGAGCGAGATGTGAAAGAGAAAGAGACAGAGAGAGGGAGAGAGATGTGAAAGAGAAAGAGGCGGAGAAAGAGACAGAGAGGGAGAGAGATGTGAAAGAGAAAGAGACAGAGAGAGGGAGAGAGAGGGAGAGAGATGTGAAAGAGAAAGAGACAGAAAGAGGGAGAGAGATGTGAAGAGAAAGAGACACAGAGAGGGAGAGAGATGTGAAAGAGAAAGAGACAGAGAGAGGGAGAGAGATGTGAAAGAGAAAGAGACAGAGAGAGGGAGAGGGAGAGAGATGTGAAAGAGAAAGCGACAGAGAGAGGGAGAGAGATGTGAAAGAGAAAGAGACAGAGAGAGGGAGAGAGATGTGAAAGAGAAAGAGACAGAGAGAGGGAGAGAGATGTGAAAGAGAAAGAGAAAGAGAGAGGGAGAGAGATGTGAAAGAGAAAGAGGCAGAGAGAGGGAGAGAGATGTGAAAGAGAAAGAGACAGAGAGAGGGAGAGAGATGTTAAAGAGAAAGAGACAGAGAGAGGGAGAGATGTGAAAGAGAAAGAGACAGAGAGAGGGAGAGAGATGTGAAAGAGAAAGAGGCGGAGAAAGAGACAGAGAGGGAGAGAGATGTGAAAGAGAAAGAGACAGAGAGAGGTAGAGAGAGGGAGAGAGATGTGAAAGAGAATGAGAAAGAGAGAGGGAGAGAGATGTGAAAGAGAAAGAGACAGAGGAGTAGGGAGATGTGAAGAGAAAGAGACAGAGAGAGGGAGAGAGATGTGAAAGAGAAAGAGACAGAGAGAGGGAGAGAGATGTGAAAGAGAAAGAGACAGAGAGAGGGAGAGAGATGTGAAAGAGAAAGAGACAGAGAGAGACAGAGAGATGTGAAAGAGAAAGAGACAGAGAGAGGGAGAGAGATGTGAAAGAGAAAGAAGTGGAGAGAGATGTGAAAGAGAAAGAAGCGGAGAAAGAGACAGAGAGAGGGAGAGAGATGTGAAAGAGAAATAAGAGGAGAAAGAGAAAGAGAGAGGGAGAGAGATGTGAAAGAGAAAGAGGCGGAGAAAGAGACAGAGAGAGGGAGAGAGATGTGAAAGAGAAAGAGACAGAGAAGGAGGGAGATGTGAAGAGAAAGAGACAGAGAGAGGCAGAGAGATGTGAAAGAGAAAGAGACAGAGAGAGGGAGAGAGATGTGAAAGAGAAAGAGACAGAGAGAGGGAGAGAGATGTGAAAGTGAAAGAGACAGAGAGAGGGAGAGGGATGTGAAAGAGAAAGAAGCGGAGAGAGGGAGAGAGATGTGAAAGAGAAAGAAGCGGAGAAAGAGACAGAGAGAGGGAGAGAGATATGAAAGAGAAAGAAGCGGATAAAGAGACAGAGAGAGGGAGAGAGATGTGAAAGAGAAAGAAGTGGAGAGAGGGAGAGAGATGTGAAAGAGAAAGAAGCGGAGAAAGAGACAGAGAGAGGGAGAGAGATGTGAAAGAGAAAGAAGCGGAGAAAGAGACAGAGAGAGGGAGAGAGATGTGAAAGAGAAAGAAGCGGAGAAAGAGACAGAGAGAGGGAGAGAGATGTGAAAGAGAAAGAGGCGGAGAGAGGGAGAGATATGTGAAAGAGAAAGAGACAGAGAGAGGGAGAGAGAGGGAGAGAGATGTGAAAGAGAAAGAGACAGAGAGAGGGATAGAGATGTGAAAGAGAAAGAGACAGAGAGAGGGAGAGAGATGTGAAAGAGAAAGAGGCAGAGAGAGGGAGAGAGAGGGAAAGAGATGTGAAAGAGAAAGAGACAGAGAGAGGGATCGAGATGTGAAAGAGAAAGATGCAGAGAGAGGGAGAGAGAGGGAGAGAGATGTGAAAGAGAAAGAGGTGGAGAAAGAGACAGAGAGAGGGAGAGAGATGTGAAAGAGAAAGAGACAGAGAGAGGGAGAGAGATGTGAAAGAGAAAGAGCCAGAGAGAGGGAGAGAGATGTGAAAGAGAAAGAGGCGGAGAAAGAGACAGAGAGAGGGAGAGAGATGTGAAAGAGAAAGAGACAGAGAGAGGGAGAGAGATGTGAAAGAGAAAGAGGCAGAGAGAGGGAGAGAGAGGGAAAGAGAAAGAGGCGGAGAAAGAGACAGAGAAAGGGAGAGAGATGTGAAAGAGAAAGAGACAGAGAGAGGGAGAGAGATGTGAAAGAGAAAGAAGCAAAGAAAGACACAGAGAGAGGGAGAGAGATGTGAAAGAGAAAGAGACAGAGAGAGGGAGAGAGATGTGAAAGAGAAAGAAGCGGAGAAAGACACAGAGAGAGGGAGAGAGATGTGAAAGAGAAAGAGACAGAGAGAGGGAGAGATGTGAAAGAGAAAGAGACAGAGAAGATGGGAGATGTGAAGAGAAAGAGACAGAGAGAGGCAGAGAGATGTGAAAGAGAAAGAGACAGAGAGAGGGAGAGAGATGTGAAAGAGAAAGAAGCGGAGAAAGAGACAGAGAGAGGGAGAGAGATGTGAAAGAGAAAGAGGCGGAGAGAGGGAGAGAGATGTGAAAGAGAAAGAGACAGAGAGAGGGAGAGAGAGGGAGAGAGATGTGAAAGAGAAAGAGGTGGAGAAAGAGACAGAGAGAGGGAGAGAGATGAGAAAGAGAAAGAGGTGGAGAAAGAGACAGAGAGAGGGAGAGAGATGTGAAAGATAAACAGACAGAGAGAGGGAGAGAGATGTGAAAGAGAAAGAGCCAGAGAGAGGGAGAGAGATGTGAAAGAGAAAGAGGCGGAGAAAGAGACAGAGAGAGGGAGAGAGATGTGAAAGAGAAAGAGGCAGAGAGAGGGAGAGAGAGGGAAAGAGATGTGAAAGAGAAAGAGACAGAGAGAGGGATCGAGATGTGAAAGAGAAAGATGCAGAGAGAGGGAGAGAGAGGGAGAGAGATGTGAAAGAGAAAGAGGTGGAGAAAGAGACAGAGAGAGGGAGAGAGATGTGAAAGAGAAAGAGACAGAGAGAGGGAGAGAGATGTGAAAGAGAAAGAGGCGGAGAAAGAGACAGAGAAAGGGAGAGAGATGTGAAAGAGAAAGAGACAGAGAGAGGGAGAGAGATGTGAAAGAGAAAGAGGCGGAGAAAGACACAGAGGGAGGGAGAGAGATGTGTAGAGAAAGAGACAGAGAGACGGAGAGAGATGTGGAAGAGAAAGAGCCAGAGAGAGGGAGAGAGATGTGAAAGAGAAAGAGGCGGAGAAAGAGACAGAGAGAGGGAGAGAGATGTGAAAGAGAAAGAGGCGGAGAAAGAGACAGAGAGAGGGAGAGAGATGTGAAAGAGAAAGAGACAGAGAGAGGGAGAGAGATGTGAAAGAGAAAGGGGAGGAGAAAGAGACAGAGAGAGGGAGAGTGATGTGAAAGAGAAAGAGGCGGAGAAAGAGACAGAGAGAGGGAGAGAGATGTGAAAAAGAAAGAGGCGGAGAAAGAGACAGAGAGAGGGAGAGAGATGTGAAAGAGAAAGAGCCAGAGAGAGGGAGAGAGATGTGAAAGAGAAAGAGGCGGAGAAAGAGACAGAGAGAGGGAGAGAGATGTGAAAGAGAAAGAGGCGGAGAAAGAGACAGAGAGAGGGAGAGAGATGTGAAAGAGAAAGAGACAGAGAGAGGGAGAGAGATGTGAAAGAGAAAGAGGAGAAGAAAGAGACAGAGAGAGGGAGAGTGATGTGAAAGAGAAAGAGGCGGAGAAAGAGACAGAGAGAGGGAGAGAGATGTGAAAGAGAAAGAGGAGGAGAAAGAGACAGAGAGAGGGAGAGAGATGTGAAAGAGAAAGAGGAGGAGAACGAGACAGAGAGAGGGAGAGAGATGTGAAAGAGAAAGAGGCAGAGAGAGTGAGAGAGATGTGAAAGAGAAAGAGGCGGAGAGAGGGAGAGAGATGTGAAAGAGAAAGAGACAGAGAGAGGGAGAGAGATGTGAAAGAGAAAGAGACAGAGAGAGGGAGAGAGATGTGAAAGAGAAAGAAGCGGAGAGAGGGAGAGAGATGTGAAAGAGAAAGAAGCGGAGAAAGAGACAGAGAGAGGGAGAGAGATGTGAAAGAGAAAGAAGCGGAGAAAGAGACAGAGAGAGGGAGAGAGATGTGAAAGAGAAAGAAGCGGAGAAAGAGACAGAGAGAGGGAGAGAGATGTGAAAGAGAAAGAGGCGGAGAAAGAGACAGAGAGAGGGATAGAGATGTGAAATAGAAAGAGACAGAGAGAGGGAGAGAGATGTGAAAGAGAAAGAGGCAGAGAGAGGGAGAGAGAGGGAGAGAGATGTGAAAGAGAAAGAAGCGGAGAGAGGGAGAGAGATGTGAAAGAGAAAGAAGCGGAGAAAGAGACAGAGAGAGGGAGAGATATGTGAAAGAGAAAGAAGCGGAGAAAGAGACAGAGAGAGGGAGAGAGATGTGAAAGAGAAAGAGGCGGAGAAAGAGACAGAGAGAGGGAGAGAGATGTGAAAGAGAAAGAAGCGGAGAAAGAGACAGAGAGAGGGAGAGAGATGTGAAAGAGGCGGAGAGAGGGAGAGAGATGTGAAAGAAAAAGAGACAGAGAGCGGGAGAGAGATGTGAAAGAGAACTAGAGACAGCTGAAAAGAAAGGGAGGGGGACAGATACAAATGACAAGGTGGGTGAGGTGAGAGGTGGCGAGAGAGAGGCAAAAGCCCTGTTTATACCTTTTTCCAAACATGGGTCCGTTGTCCTGATCTTGTCCACATTCTGATTGTGGCCAGATTACCAGAAATGTGTCTACACATGGTATTAAAATGTGTCTGTTATCCATCCACCGTGTCTGCATTGTGACCAGATTTCCTGGTCCCTTCCTTTATGCCAATTATTTCACAGCTTTTCTTTCTAAATAATATTGTGTTTATGTGTTGTAAGACACATATCGATGTAATCAGACACTGGTGACGCCTGTCAGTGATTTTATAGGGCAGAATAATGATTATTTAAATGGTGTCTCTGTCCAGATCTGTCTACTCTCGTAAGATATCCAGACACAATGCTTGTGGGCACAATCAGAATGTGGACAAGCTCAGGACAAAGGACACAATTTAGAACCTGGTTTGAACGGGGCCTACAGAAAGAGGCAGGGAGAATAGCAGAAAGAGAGCAACAGAGTCCTCACATCATACATGCACATTCCTAAAATATTTTCAACCAACCACCATTGACAGCAAATGATTAGCAAAATTGATGTCAATGTAAATGATGTGTGAACATGCAAATTACCAATATAATTACTGTCAAATATTTGCAAATTATGCAGGCAATCGCTGTGCTCATTCGATGGCGACTGTAGTGTGAACACACTTTGCAGGAAAAGTCCTTTATTTTATTTTAAGTACTGCAACAGGACAAATATTACTTACGGAGAATAAAACAAAACGGTGCTATAAACCAAAAAGTATTCAATGGCTCACTTTATAAATACCTTCAAAAAGGTTCTCTATAGAAGCACAATGCATTGTTGTTTTTTTAGCAGTGTGTTCAGTTCAGCCCATTTGGATTCTTCCAGAGAAATGCTAAGGATTCTGGTACTTCTTTTGGGGAATTTGTGTTCTACCTGTCATTTCGGTAGGCGAGAACTGAACTGGGCACATTCTTTCAACTCAGGGAAGACGAGGCGCCGTTCCTGGAATCTGTCTTATTCGGAAGGTTGCAAAAATCACAAAGCATTGCGATATAAACGCATTTTGTAGAACAGATATGATATTCTGTCATGCAGAATTTGGGCGTCGTGTCAGTTCTACTCATTACATTTCTATCAGCAATGTTCTGAACATTTCACCTCTCTGAATATACCCAAGGTGATCACATACTCCCAACTCAGACGAGACTAGGTGCCATTTCTGGAAATGTCACACATCGATCAGTCGCATCACACCTCACCTGTGACCACCTCTTCAGAAGGCAAGGGGGAGGGGTCTGGCCGAGTGACAAGCCAATGGACAGCCTGGCAAAGTGACAACGAGGAAACAGTAGCCGTTGCCAATGGTGACAGCCAGAAGTCACACTGTTGTACTGTGCCTGTGCTTGTACCACTCACAGTGGTGCTATTCTTGTCCAAGGAATGTTTGA
>NC_092154.1:31359286-31379286 GCF_045791955.1 Oncorhynchus clarkii lewisi
CTTTAAGAGGGGAAATCCCACAGAGCCTGCCTGCCTTCTCCCTCCCCACCTGCCCTTACCAGTCCCCCTTCTCTCCTTCTCTCCCTCCTTCCCTCCCTCCATCTCCCTCTAGACTGCCGTGGAGAAATCATAATGAAGAATCACATTAGACCACAAACGGACAGTAACACACGAATAAAGGCCGTCCAAAAATATTAAAAAATACAACTCTATTTCACCGTTTGCGAGCGACACTAAATATTGGGGCGTCTGGTGTCGATTCATGTCTTTCTGACATGTAAGTTTGGAGCTGAAGCGCCGCCCACACATCTCTCTCTCTCACTCTCTCTGAGCTTCTATCAGTTGCTACAGCTGAGGGAAAAAATTAGTGAAGAAAAGAGAGCGAGAGATGGAGAATGTGTGTTGTCTGCCGCAGAGAGGAGATTTCCGACCCAGGCCTCGTTCCCATTGGCAGGTTGCTACTGAGTGCATACTGTCCATGTCTGTCTATTCAACAGCATGTGTGTGTGTGTGTGTGTGTGTGTGTGTGTGTGTGTGTGTGTGTGTGTGTGTGTGTGTGTCTGTCAACGTGTGTGTATGTTTCTGTCAATTTGTGAGTATGTGTGTATCTGTGTGTGTGTGTGTGTGTGTGTGTGTGTGTGTGTGTGTGTGTGTGTGTGTGTGTGTGTGTGTGTGTGTGTGTGTGTGTGTGTGTGTGTATGTGTGTGTGTGTGTGTCTGTCTGTCTGTATGTCTGTCTGTCTGTCTGTCTGTCTGTCTGTCTGTGTATATATCTGTCAATTTGTATGTGTGTATGTGAGTATGTGTGATTTAAAGCCATTGAATGGATTTTGCACTGAGCTGTTTCACTGTGTTCATGGGATGTATGCGTACAGTAGCTATATTTGGGACCAGGGTTTTTGTTTCAACCAGAGCTCACTGTTAGTGCACAAAGACAGAGAGAACATACACATGCATGCGGATGAACAAACACACACACACACTCACTCATGCACACACACACACACACACACACACACGCACACAGTTGTGTGAAGCCGGGTGTGTGTAATACATCTAACGTGACAGAGTCTGGCCCATGCTTGCTACGTCAGAACACAGAGGTCCAGAGAACACACACTCTCTGCATGGTGTATCCATCTCCCCCTAGCAGCACCACAACACAGTGAGGTCACACAGGCTGTTGGGGAGCTGTATTATGTGTTTGTGTGTGTGTGTGTCATTAGGAAGGTGGAGGGAGACACACAAACACACAGGACAGGAGGACGGTTAGCTAGGAGAGCGTGTTAGAGAATGGTGTTGTCCACACCCTCCGGCAGGCCCAGATAGAGACACAATTAAAACAACACACACACACACACGCACACACACGCACACACACACACACACACACACACACACACACACACACACACACACACACACTCTCGATACACATTGAAACATATGCAAAGAGGCAAAAAACCCATCACAGCATGAGAAGTGTTTTAATGCTCACATTTGTAGGGTTACATATTTGACAGGTGTCAGTCATTCATGTTAGTTCACCCTAATCATTTTTTCCCTTGAGATTTTACACAAACAAATCGTTGCATGCATTTCCACACATCCTTACTGTACACCTTAATGTGTGTAATGTATATCCAAAGGCAACCTAGAGCAAATACCTGACGATCGGTCCAAACAAACCCCCATAGAGGTTTGAGATATGCACCCCTCCATCCCTCCTTTGGCCGGCTTGAGCCATGTCCTCCCCGGCTATCGTTTGCATAGAGTGCGCAGATCTACATTCTTAATCCTACTTCTACATTGAATAAACCATTATACATTGTACCTATACAGCCTTTAGATTCCTAAGTCTATATATATATCTAAAGACACCATCATAGAGGTTTGAGATCAACTTCACTCCAACCCTCCATCCCTGGCCTGAGCAGTGGCCAGCCAGTTATATCCCCCTTCTCCCCTGCTCTCCCCTGGGCCCTGCTGTCACCACATCACCTGTCAGGCCACTGATGAAGGAGGAGGAGGGTCAACTAATCTAATCCCCCCGTGGCTATGGAGAAGGGGTGGAGGGTTGACCCCTGACCTTCTCATGAGGCCAGATGGGGAGATGGAGGGGGGGGGGGGGGGCATTAGAATGCTGAGCACAGAGCTGCGTGGTGCAGCAGGACTAACGATGGCACTATTATAGATTATAGATGGCACTGTGTGGTTAGTGTGGTGTTATAGACATAGACTAAATATATTTTGGACATAGATTCAGAACAACTAAATATACAGTGAAGGTTTCATATGTCTGCATGGTCATTGTTTTTTTAAACCTCAGAAAACGGGTATTGAATTCCCAACATACCTCCCCATTCCAACCAACCCCAAGAGAGAAAGAAAAAAGGAACAGAAATGCAAATAAGAAGTGGGTTGCGTTTCTGCGTCGCCGAAATCAGCATATATTTGCAGGAAAAGTCAGCATAGCACCTCAAAATCAAACTAGCAATCTGTCACCACACTGGTTGGGGGGAGAAGAGGATTCGAGGGACTAACGCTACATACATAGAACCGGCTCTGTTTCGGTTGACATTATGCCTGAATGCTTATCAACGTGGTGAAACTCGCTTTCTGGCAGTGTATTTACCATCCCACTCATTTGTGACTGACGCTGTTTCAGCACCACGGACAGCGCTGAAGCCCTCACTAGCGCTCCCTCCTTCTCTCTCTACGCGTGAGGGGAGGAGGAGGAGGGGAGGGGGGAGGGGGGGGCGGGGTTTCCCTAGCAGATTTCAGGATCTAGTCATTCCTCCATTGCTACACAATACCATCTTCCAACCGGATTTACCATAAGGGAGGATGTCATAGGCGATCACGAATACATGGCGTTCATGATGAATTGAATCATCCAGCCCCCTCCATTACTCGTTTTCTCATCCGACACTTTCCCCAATTCAACAGCATCGCTACAGCAGCGGCAAGCCTGTATTTGTCAATATTAACCGTCGCTGGTTACATGTATCTTTCATTTGCTTTCCTCTCATGACACCGCACGACTATTCGCCTTGTTCAACATCACAGTTCTGAATAAGAAATATGACAAAGCAAACATACCTAAAAACACATAGAAATAGCCATTTCCAATGTCTTGTGTATAACTGTTTGAAGCCTTTATATCGTTTTCCGATCGGTAGCCTAAGTCGACTCGTATTCTGCTCACGAAACCAGCAGAGCCTCAGTCACGTTAACCAGCCGCTTCAATTAGCGATGTCATTCACAAATCAGTCACATATCATTCATTGCGCCTGCTTTGCCATGTATTCCGCAATTAACACGGGCATTTCTGTGCGCTTAAATACATAAACTTATCATCAGCAACTGTCATGGGCTACATTTGGAGAAATGCTGTGGCCAACCGCGTGTCAATAACGAAAAACATACAGCGCAAGCATGTTTAGCTCCGCACACCGTCAGCTGTCATTTTCAGATCTGACAAGCAGAAGCAGATACGGGCTATGAATAATTCAACACACAAAACTGAGCCCCTCACCGAGAAAAACCGCCTCGCGAACGCCATGGCAACGAATGATACCGAACAGGTTTGTATGAATGTAGGATACATTGTCATCTTCCATCGCATGCAAGGATGTTAGTCCTGTGAAAATAAGGGGGCTTCAAGGCGCAAGGCGCTGACCAGCCGCGGAGAACTGCAAAATCAGCCAGAGATGGAGGGAGCCGACACGCAAAATCAACCGTCATGTAGCCCATGAGACGCCCGCGAGAGGCACCCCAACGGACAGTCAACTGACATGAATTCACATTGTCACAGAGAAATATGAATCACTCAATGCAATTTTGCATTTACCTGTCAAGACTCCGACACGGATTTGGTGGTCGTGGTTTGTTAAAATCATCCCGTCTGACGCCATGTTCAGCAGCGCTGTCGCCCGCACTGAGAACTCACGGCAGGGCCAAGAGCCGATCACATCGAACTTAGGGGGAGGGTATGAGGAGGAGGAGGATGAGGAGACGGAGGGAGGGAGGGAATGAGGAAGAAGAGCAGAGCTAGGCGAGAGAAGTGGAGAGCCGAGCGATTAAGACACCTAGATAGCTGGCCGTGCGCGGCAGAATGCGGGGGCCGTTTAAACCGCACACATCACTCAGCTGGCCGTCTGCCATGGTAGTAGTGTGGATTCCAGATTCATTCTTTTGGAGACCACTATTGATTTCTCTATGAAGACTCAGAGAAACAGATAGGCTTTAAGCAATGCGTCGGTAATGCCACTCCAATTTTCCCACGTCATATGCTTGGTGTCACACCGTCTATGGATCATAGTATATTGGGTGATGAATAGGCACTTTTAGTCTACGAGGTGTTTGGGCATTATGCCCGCTTCGTATGAAATAGTAACGACCAGGAGGACTAGGTAGGCCTACTGCGTTTCCATCCTCAGAAGCTCAAGAGAAGATCACAGTCTGACCTGTAAAAATGCAACTGCATCCCGAGGCAAAAACCTCGCTTCTATTTTTAGTCTGACTGCACGCTTCCGTGGTGTATAATTCCCCTTGGTTTTTTTTATGGGGGAAAAAACGGCCAATCCTTCCGCTTCTGTTAGGATTTGATCAATACATGATTCATGAACACACCTAGCCTATATGAGTATGGGGACTATGGACTATGGTGTGTACCGCGCACCATGGCGGGAACTGGGTCAACTATTCAAGCCTGACCGCTCACTCACTTCAAAAACGTCAAGTCAGTCGTGTCTGGAATGAGTCCCCGGCGCACGCGACAAACTGAATGGAGACCTTGACAACATTTTACTTACACATCCATGTATTTTATTAATCAGTGTGATTTTAGGTGAGGGTGACAGTTCACACGCCCAGAATCACACATCCTAGTGATGACCCTCCCAACATCCAACATCCAATGCTGAAGTCCATGGGCTTTGGAAAGATCTGCCCTGGCCTTGATTTTAACTCCACAGATGTGGTTTCTCCGTCCGGATTAGACCAAATATCAACTCATTATAGAAGTCTGTATGGTTCAGATTTGGTCCAGTCTCTTGCCTCTACTGTGGCCCAATGTAAGATAGATTTCTATGCCTTGTTCAGATTTGGTACAGTACAGTAATGTACAGTAAAGTAGAGTGAGTATAATTTACTATATTGTACTTTACTGTACTAAACTTCTACTGAACTAAACTGGACTTTACTGTACTGAACTAAACTCTACTGTGCTCTACTGTACTGTACGGTGCTCTACTGTACTGCACGGTGCTCTACTGTACTGTACGGTGCTTTACTGTACTGTGCTGTCCAAACTTGTAAAACAGATGTCTATGAAGGCTTCAGATTTAGTCCGTCCAAATTAGGTATGGTTTGGGGCTGGAGCTCATTCAAATAATACCCATTGTGCTTGGCAAGTGTTAATTTTTTTAAATTGACATTTTAGGCGTTTGTCACGCCCTGACCGTAGATTGCTTTGTATGTTTCTATTTTTGTTTGGTCAGGGTGTGATTTGGGTGGGCATTCTATGTTTGTATGTCTAGGTTTTTGTATTTCTATGTTTCGGCCGGGTATGGTTCTCAATCAGGGACAGCTGTCTATCGTTGTCTCTGATTGGGAATCATACTTAGGTAGCCTGTTTTTCCACTTTTAGGCGTGGGTAGTTGTATTTCTGTTTAGTGTTTGGTTCACCTTGCAGGACTGTTTCGGGTTTTCCCTTTTGTCATTTTTGTATTCAGTGTTCAGTTCCTTAAAATAAAGATGAACACGTATCCCTCTGCATTTTGGTCTGACGATTCCTCTTCTTCCGATGAAAGCCGTTACAGGCTTTTAGCATGACACTCTTATCCAGTTACTGGGAACTCTATTGTAGTTAGTGTTTTCTTAATTTTCTTCGTCTGACCACTGCCAGTTCTTAAGCTTTGGAAAAAGCTAACATAAATACATGTGACAGATGGGAGCAATAATAAATATTCCGTACTGCAATCTTCAGTTATTTCCATTTTCCACAAAAAATATGATTTAAAATGTTGAATGTGATATAATGCTTTCTTCACTGACATGTACAGGTAACTGGCAAGATAAAGCAAACACCAACATATTGTCTGAGGGTGTTGGGCCACCACGACCCACCAGAACAGCTTCAGTGTTCACACACACACACACACACACACACACACACACACACACACGTAACTAACTCAGGATCCACACCCGTGTGAAAGCACCTTCAATATACTTTGTGTCCCTCTTTTATTTGGGCAGTTACCTGTAGATATAGGTGAATGTATGTAGAGCTGACCTTTGGCAACATCATTTTCAACGTTCATTACAAATAGTTTCAAGGAAAGTACTTATTTTCAACATCTGGAAAGAACTTATTTTCAACACTCGTTCAGAGCTGAAAATGAACCTGATTTCAAAGTAATTTTGCTCCCTGGGATATTTATTAAAAGGTTAAAAGAGCAATAAATCATCCGTTGCTAGATACATTTCTGTAACTTAAATGAATGATAAGTATCCATTCATTCCTGAAAGATTTTACTTAGACAGTAAATGCCTCATGAGCTTAGTTCCACTGTCATACCACATCAGAATCCAACATATGAGCACGTCGTTAACCCCAATGTTTGTAAACAAAAATAAAATGTAAACAAACGCCATATAACCTCAAAACATGGTTAAAGCTATACTTTTGATGTCCTTGCATCCATAGTTCTGTTGATGAATTAAAGAGCGGTTACATTTCTTCAGCCCCGTCCCTCAGCTCTTTACAGAGAAAAGGAAAACGCGTTGATATTGTCTCTACTGCTGATTGCCCCTTTAAAGGGTGGTGAAAAGAAACCTGACAGTATGAGTTCACATCGAAGGTATTCTAGTTGAATGTGATTACCCTGCTCCATTAGACACTGTATCATGTGTGGTTAGTCAGAGTGCTTCGTAACGTTACCCCCTTCAAAACGTTACATCTGGTCCCTCCGACCTCCACCTCTATTTCTTCATTCCTGTCCCTGACCCAAACCAAGATGGACGTCATTGAGAAATCATGGGTCCTCCTGCCCTTTGACCTTTGAGAAGAAGCCTTCCCTGACAAGACATGAATGTCCTCCGGTGTCTTCATCCACATCTGTCATGCTGTCAGCAGCACGACAAGCCCAGGCGTTAACCAGAAACTGAGCTGACTGTTAGCGCCCGGGCCCAGAACGAGCAGACACCACATCATCACGGTCCAGAGCTGGCAGGAGTTCCTGGAAGGATGGAATTCCCCTGTTACTGAGCGCAGGAGTGGCAAGATAAAGAGAGAGAGAGAGAGAGAGAGAAGTGAGAGAGGGAAAGAGAGAGAGAGAGAAAGAGAGAGGAGAGAGAGAGAAAGAGGGGAGGGAAAGAGAGGGGGAGAGGTTGAGGGAGAGAGGGAGAGAGAGGGAAAGGGGGGGAGCGAGAGGGAGCCACACCATATGATGGATGCAATGGGCTGGGGACCCCATCTGGTGTGCAGAGGATTGTGTGGTGTGCCTGAATGTGTGTGCGCATGTGTGTGAGTGCGTGTGTGTGTGCATGTGTGTGTGTGTGTGTGTGTGAGGCGTGTGGCTCCAACGCTGTGTTCGTGGCGGTCGCAGGGAAAGCCCACAGGCTCCAGCTGCAGGACAGCCAGAGGACAGCAGATTGTGCTGGGCTGTTTGCGTTACGCAACAGTGGCAGCGCTAAAGCTACAGAATACCCCGCCCGCCCGCCTGCCTAGCTGTCCTGGGACGACCGCAGAACAGGAGCGCTGGATAGCCTAACACACCACCCACCCCCACTACCTACAGGAACATATGCATACATTTAGGGAGGAACGTGCCTGCACACAAACACATGTTAAAAAGCAGAACACACTAAATAGGCAAAGACACATAAAACACATTCCACGCTGAGTTCCTTACAAAAAATGTTTCATCATCCAGATGAATAGGTATGGCATTTTCCAACAACTGTTCCCCCCTCTCCCTCTACCTCATCCTGAGTGAGAAAGAGAGGGAACGAGCCATAAACCTTTATTTCCGCCCCAGCGACTTCTCCTCCCTGCCTCCCTCCATCCGCTACCTCCATTCCTGAAAAGGAAACAGTACAGCTAAAATAGCTGTTAAATGTATGATAAAACATGCAGCAGGAAGTGGCGTTGTACTAAGTTAAACTCACCTTTGCGTGTACAGTGTTGTACCTCATCATTTTATTTGGGTCAAATATTTAATTTAATATTAAAATGTGATTAGCAAAGAGTACATTCGTTTGTTTTATTGAGGGTTTGGGCATCTTTATTTAATTTTGAAAGAAACTTGGCTGGGATCGAGTCGCAGGAAGAGAAAGGACATTTAAAGAAAGGTGATTGGCTGGCTGTTTTGGCAGTGTCTCATTCCATGGTCCTTCTACAAGGATTCTAACTTCCTGGTTAGGCCTACTTCCTGGTTGTAGCTAGGTGAAGTAAAGGTACGGACCAAAAGATGCATGTTCGAGTCCAATTTGTCCCCCCCAAAAAGTTTGTTGATGTATGGCTTGATTGAAGCATATTACGCCCTAAATGTGCTGTGATTGGTTGAAATGGCAAGCCCTCCTTTTGTAGTGCGGCGATTGGTCAGTTTTATGAGATAATATTGCGATGATTTTACTGTTTTATGTGGTAATAGTGCAGTGCTGGTCAAATTTGGAAGCCCTCGAATAATATGCCGGGAATGATTGATTTTGCCCTCAAAAAATAGCGATTGCAGAATTGCTTAACCGCGGAAGTACTGACAACTGTAACATTTTAGCTAAGCCTAATCCTTTTCCTAAGTTTAACCTAATTCTCTTAACCTGCTACGTTAATGCTCCTAACCTGCTGCGTTAGTTCTCCTAACCTGCTACGTCAAGTCACTTCTGTCATAGCTGTGCTTCCTACCCCATTCATCTCCCAACGGGAACGTATGCAAGTGCAAGTTAGGTTGTCGCTGTTTACTGACGTGTGGTGCTAAAATTAGTGGTCTTTTTTTTTTACACTACTGCAGCAGATAACGATGAAATCGGAATTTCCGAGGATCAGCAGCCACTTCCCATGTTTACACTTGTAACAAAATCACCACCACACTGCCTCCAATGGTGGTGAGTCGTATTGTAGTGGTTGGTCGTTAGCGAACGAACATCTCATTTTCTGGGGGGGAGGGGGTGAACGTTAGGAACCGAATCGCATCAGTGAATGAGTTCATTTGACTCCCTGGTTTGTATACTGGTAATACTGCTGTTGTTTATGAGCTTCAAACAACGATTATCTGCAAATAAGCTACAACGTTTGTCCCGAAGATGGTGAATCCGCGCTCATTTTTACAGTTCAAAAATCTTTCGAATAATTTGGCTCCCAAAAATAAATAAATGTAATGTGCATCTCATGATCTGACATAATGGTAGCCTACTGTTTGGGCATACATTAGAGGTTTGCAATTTTTTTCATGGTTCTAGATTGATTTTCAAGAATTTTGAATGAGGAGCCGTTTAGGAGCTCAATGAACAGAGGCAAATGTTGTGACTTTCTGAAGAAACTCGGAATACCCATCACTATCTTATTGTTTTCACTGGAATCATAAACAATTAAATGAAGGTACCAAATTACAAGAAATACAATAAGAATACAATAACTTGCACAGCAGTTTTTCAGTCAAGTTCATTTTCTCTTCTGTTATGATACAGTATATCAACACTCTCCAGATTTCCTTATTCGTAGGTGTGACTGTACATGGCCTCATTTTAACAGAGAGAGAGAGAGGGTTAGAGAGAGGGAGAGAGACGGGGAGAGACAGAGAGAAAGATCGCGTCCACTACGAGACCATGGTGCTTGCCTACGGAGCAGCAAGGTGAACTGCTCCTCCTTACCTTCAGGCTCGGCTCAACCCTACATCCCAACCCGAGCACTCCATTCCAGCACCTCTGGTCTCTTGGCCCTCCTACTCCTATGGGGGGGTCAGCTCCCGCTCAGCTCAGTCCAAGCTCTTCCCTGTCCTGGCATCTTAAAATGAACCCCCTCCCCCCACACACACACATCATTTTTTTTTACTGAGTTTGCTAATAACTACTTTACCGAGGAAAAATGTACTTGCCACGTCTTTGATATGTGGCTGTCTCACCCAGCTATCATAAGATGAATGCACTAATTGTAAGTCACTCTGGATGAGTGTCGGCTAAATCACTACAATGTAAAATGTAGAGTGTAGAGAGACAGAGAGAGACGGAGAGAGACGGAGAGAGGAGGAAGAAAGAAGGGAAGAAAACAATTACCCTTCCTTCTGCCGAGAGATTAACAGCAACCACTTCATTCAGGACTGCTGGGGGACGAGCCCCTTGTTTAGAGACAACAATTAGGGAACAACACATGTTACGGAGGAGAGGCGTTTTGACTAGTGTATGTGAGGCGGTGGGAGGTGGGGAGGTCGGCAGATTTTTGGGGAGAATGAGAGAGAAGGAGTTAGATAAAGAGCGTTAGAAAGCGAGAGAGGTAGGGAGATATGCGGGAGAGATCAAAGGAGCGGGAACGAGAACGATAACAGAGAAAGAGAGAGAGAGAGAGAGAGAGAGAGGGGGAGAGAGAGAGAGAGAAAATAGAGGGATGGAGGGTGAGAAGGCAGACTAGCTGAGAGAGAGAGAGCGAAAGAGAGAGCGAGGTAGTAAAAGAGCAGAGAAAAGAGAGAGCAAGACAGAGACAAAGAAAGAGAGGTGGAGACAGAAATAGAGAGTGAGAGAGTGTGTGTGTATGTGTGCCTTAGCGTTATCTAGGCAGCAGTAAAGCACGCAGGCAGCGCAGCAGCAGCAGTGGCATTCTGATGAGAGAGAGAGCAGGATCTGGGCAGACTCCCACCATTACAGCGGCTGCTGCAGAACATGGCCTCAGGGCGCTGGAATCAAACCCATTACATCTGATACTGGATTCCTCCACTACTCGGAATTAATGCAATGTGGACGAGCCGTTTCGAAAGCCGGCCAGAGTCGCATAGCATCTCCACGCAAAGACAGGAGAGGAAAAGATGATATGGTGGGAATCAGAAGGCCTGGAGAGAGGGAGGATACTGGAGAAGGGAGCAAAAGAGGAGGAATAGTGAAATAGGAGGAATTCATATTTCTGATTAAATCTTTTGGGGATGGAAGAGGGGAAATAAAATGGAAAGCTTTTGCTATAACATGTACAGGCTGGTTTCCAGATGAAGCCTTTTTGTCAATAGTGTTTTAGTCTAGGACTAATCTTAGTCTGCGTTTTAGGAAACCAGCCCTATATGTTATAGAGAGCATGTTCAACGTACCGCTAACTGCCCAAATAAAAAAACTACTTGAGTAAATGAGGGATACAACGCATATTGAAAGCATATTGCCTCACAGGAGTGGTTCCTGATTTTTTAAAGCAATTAACATCCCATATCAAAAATCGAATCAAATCAAATGTTATTTGTCACACACACCTAATACAACGTGAAATGCTGACTTAACCAACAATGCAATTTTAAGAAGAGTTAAGAAAATATTTACTAAATAAAATAAAGGAAAAAATGAAAAGCTATATTTTAATAGGGTCATGTCTAAAAATGCTGTTACTGTATTATGGATACTATTTTGGCCCCATAGGATGGCAATTCCCCCATCCACAGGGCACGAGTGGTCACTGAATGGTTTGATGATCATGGAAACAATGTGAACCGTTTGCCATGGCTGTCTCAGTCACCAGAGTTCAACCCAATTGAAGACTTATGGGGGATTGTGGAGCGGCGCCTGAGACAGCGTTTTCCACCATCAACAAAACACCAAATGATGGAATTTCCCATGGAAGAATGGTGTCAGATCCCTCCGATAGAGTTCCAGACACTTGTCGAATCTATGCCAAGAGTCATTGAAGCTGTTCTGGGTCGTGGCGGCCCAACGCCCTATTAAGAGACTTTATGTTGGGGTTTCCTTTATTTTGGCAGTTACCTGTAGCTCCTCTTTTTATCTTTTTTAGTCCAGGATTAGGCTTAAATAGCCCCGATACTCTAGTCAATAGTCTACTAGCATATACCCAGCTTTTTTCGTCACAGGCCTAGCTATGTCATTTGCATAATTAACAAACTGGCATTTGAAAAGCAAAATGTCAGCACTAACAACCTTGGACAACCAACTACCCCAGGTCATTTTGTTTCCAGTTGTCTGGCTGATGCAGAGGAGTTGAACAGATTTTTTTTTTTAAGGGCAGAAAACATGTATGTTTAACTCCTCTCAGCCAGACAATTACTCATAGACATTACAGCCAGTAGATAGTGATGGCGCTGACATCATCCACGTATTCCTATGGAAATGATTTGAATTTGAAGCGCGCCCTATTGCTGAATGGGGCTAAACGTCACCAAAAAAGTCTCTAAGGATCATGGTGAAAGTGTCTAGCAAAGGATCATGGTCTATGTTGTCGTTTTCTGCCTGCCTAAGAGAGTCAACCGGAGCCTCCACGTAGCCTCCCGGCCCGTGATTGGTCTGTGTCGGCACGTGGCCCTGTGTGACCACAAACGTCATAGTTAGAATGGATCCCTATTTAATGAAATATCTCCATTTGTAGTGAACTTTAAAATAATTCACCATGGGATCGAACTTGATCATCATAAAGTAATAAAAGAGCCCCAAACGTGCGTCAAAATCCCCCTGGAAACTCTGGAAAATCCTAGATATTCACCTTGAAAAATAAAAATATATTTAAATACACGTGAAAATGATTTCACTTTGGGACCAAAATCTTCCACTCCCAAATTGCCCGCCATGAATGTACGCCTATGTTCAGCCACTGTTTAATAGTGGAAAAGTAGCACAGGCAATGCACAGGCCTTTTTGCTGAAACATCAAGACAAGCCTTCCTCTCCTTCCCCAGTCAGAGCCATACTAACCATCTCTAACTCTGTCCCTGAACATAGTGACATCTGATGTAATGTTAGTGCAATCTAGCCTGCACTCTCAGCACAGCATATCTGCTCCATGTCCTTCACATGTCACGGGGTTTGACGACTGCATTCACTCACCATTGTTTCAACCACGCTTGTACCGATAACAAGAAAACTGTCCATAGCAATTGTGAATGCATCTTTCCATCCAGCCAGACAAGCAGTCAGCCATGCAGACAAGCAGTCAGCCAGACAAGCAGTCAGCCAGACAAGCAGTCAGTAACAGGGACAAAAAACAAATGGCACCCATTCCACCACTTTCCAAACGTTCTCCTATGAAAGTGTACTCGGTTTTGTCTGTCACAACAGAATGCAACAACACACAACCCACTCTGGCCCACAGAATGTAAATCACACATTCACACACAACTAATAGCCCCCAACACAGAAGTTGGAATGACTTTCAAGCTCCAGTGGGTAAGGCGTCAGAGTAATGACAGTGGCGAGCTGCAGGTAATGTGGTAAGCTAGCTGACAGCTAACCCTGGTGGTGTGAGGGGGGAGAGGGAGGGGGGAAAGGAAGGGGGGGAAGAGAGAGAGAGGATGAGAAAGACAGAGAGAGAGAGAGAGACAGAGAGAGAGAGAGACAGAGAGAGCGAGAGAGCGAGAGAGAGAGAGACAGAGAGAGAGACAGAGAGAGAGACAGAGAGAGAGAGAGACAGAGAGAGAAAGAGACAGAGACAGAGAGAGAGAGCGAGAGACAGAGAGAGAGACAGAGAGAGAGGAAATAGTTAGAGGGAGAAAGACAGGTTATACTAAAGGAGATAGGGAATAGAAAGATTAAGAGGTAAAGAGAGAAGAATGAGAGAGAGAGAGAGAGAGAGAGAGAGAGAGGGAGGTAGGGAAAGAAAGAGACAAAATAAAGAAAGATAAAGAGAGAGGAAGGAAGAGAAGACAGAGGAGGATAGAGAGAGACGGAGTCAGGGAGGAAGAGAAAGAGACAGAAAGACAGGAAGAACAGAGCAAAGATAAAAGAGAGCGGTAGAGAGAGAAAAGAAAAATAGGGAGATGGAGAGAAGAGAGAGAGATGGAGGGAGGGAGGTAAAGAAAGAGAGATGCTGGAGCTGACAGGGCCCGGAAGCAGAGTCAGCGGGCTGGGGTCAGTGGCACCGCCTGATTGGATCAGACATCCTCCCGTAGAGAGCTCTCTTCTAGATAGGCACACACAAACGCACATACTCACTGCAGAGTGCAGGTAACTTCCTTACCGTCCGCCTTGCCTTTCCTCTCTCTATCACCCTCCTCTCCTTCCCCCTCTCTTTCCTTAACCCCAACCCCCCACTAGGGAGCAGTGGGGATGCAGAGAGGTTGTCCACGGCAGCCAGCGCTTACATGACTCATTACTCATCCAGACCCGGGCCCTGCTGGACCTCCCTGCTACATGTAATACACACAACCTGAGACTCTATCTGGAAGTGTGGGCCTGAGTCTTCAACCCACACCCCTTCAAGCTATAGGCGATGTCATTTACAAAATAGCCTCCAATACCCTACTCAACAAATTGGATGCAGTCTATCACAGTGCAATCCGTTTTGTCACCAAAGCCCCATATACTACCCACCATTGCGACCTGTACGCTCTCGTTGGCTGGCCCTCGCTTTATACTCGTCGCCAAACCCACTGGCTCCATGTCATCTACAAGACCCTGCTAGGTAAAGTCCCCCCTTATCTCAGCTCGCTGGTCACCATAGCATCTCCCACCTGTAGCACACGCTCCAGCAGGTATATCTCTCTAGTCACCCCCAAAACCAATTCTTTCTTTGGCCGCCTCTCCTTCCAGTTCTCTGCTGCCATTGACTGGAACGAACTACAAAAATCTCTGAAACTGGAAACACTTATCTCCCTCACTAGCTTTACGCACCAACTGTCAGAGCAGCTCACAGATTACTGCACCTGTACATAGCACACCTATAATTTAGCCCAAACAACTACCTCTTTCCCTACTGTATTTTAATCTATTGATTTATTTTGCTCCTTTGCACCCCATTATTTTTATTTCTACTTTGCACATTCTTCCATTGCAAATCTACCATTCCAGTGTTTTACTTGCTATATTGTATTTACTTTGCCACCATGGCCTTTTTTTGCTTTTACCTCCCTTCTCACCTCATTTGCTCACATCGTATATAGACTTGTTTATACTGTATTATTGACTGTATGTTTGTTTTACTCCATGTGTAACTCTGTGTCGTTGTATCTGTCGAACTGCTTTGCTTTATCTTGGCCAGGTCGCAGTTGTGAATGACAACTTGTTCTCAACTAGCCTCCCTGGTTAAATAAAGGTGAAATCAAATAAATAAATAAATAGGCTACAACACTGGGGCTTGAACCCACAGCCCCAACATCCTGAGTCAGCCAGAACCCCCTTCCCATTCCTGCCCCCCTACTTCACTCTCCCACTCTCCTTCCAATCAACAACCTACACTAGGAGAGGCCCAAGCCCCCTATCGTCAGCCAGTTCTCATCTCCACTCCCCTCCCCTCCACCCTCCCTGGGTCTGTCTGCGTGTCTGGACCCTGGGCAGGGAGCTTATCTCAGTGGCTCTGGCCAGGCACAGTACCAAACAGCAAGGCAGGCTTCCATTCCACCGCGGGATGCCTGCCTCACACCCGGCACAGTCGGAAACAATGAACTCAGCAAGGCAGAAGAGACAAGGAGCAGAGAGGATATGGCACGCGAACGACCAACGACAGACAGAACACACTCATTGAGAAAATTTACTCCGATGAATGGGAGGGAGGGAGGGAGGGTGGGTGGGAGAGGGAGGGAGGGAGGGAGGGAGGGGAAGACTGTGAGGGAGACCATTTGAAAAGCAGAGGCTAGGAAAAGAAAGTGGGAGGTCTCAAGATTTTACTGATAAGTGGGACCAAATAACATGTCAAGAGGGATGGGCCTGATTTCATATTCAAAGGAAAGGTGCTCCTGATCACCAGTCATATGACAATACTGGATAATTTTTTATTTGTTTTTATTTAGTGGGGGGTATGTAAACCCTGTTCATGTCCTTTTCTACTATGTTACGGTAATTATTGCATGTAACAAACAAAGTTATATGACACAAGCAAGTTAATGTTTGACAGTTTTACTAAACAACTACTGATTTAGAACCCTGAAGAGTTACCTCAAGTCAGCACAAAGACAACAGGAGCACTCCCCTAGCTATTCCAGCACCATTTCCACTTAAACATTTAAACATCATCAAATCAACAAGGCTATATAGATATGCTTAGTTTAATACACTGAAAACAAGCTAAAAGATGGCAACAACAATTTAGTCCAATCAATGTTGCTAAATATCATGTGGCTGTCCATGGTACGGATTTCTCTCTCTCTCTCTCTCTGTGTGTGTGTGTGTGTGTGTGTGTGTGTGTGTGTGTGTGTGTGTGTGTGTGTGTTTGTGTGTATGTGTGTGTGTGTGTGTGCTCAAGTAACAACAAATGTTGACTCAACCTACTACTTGTAGACTAGTTGGAAGTCAATGCCATCCTCCTCTCTTTCATGTGGCAAAACGGTCCTTGGCTCTGTCATACAGTACGCTTTTAATGTTTGTTGTCAAAGGCTACCGAGCTAAAATGTGTGCTAGCCTCACTTCCTCGCATGGACAACAATGAACCAGCTAAGGTAGCTAGCTAGTTAGCGTGAGCCTGCTAGTCTACATCTAGGCTACATACTGAACTTCAATCATCTCAGGCCAGTGGCACAATATATAATCTTATGGTTGGATCAAAATCGCCGGCATAATCATTGGCCTGTACAAAGAATTAAGTAAAATCCAGGAGTCCTAATTCACATCTCCATCCATGGTGAGGAAAGGGACAATTTATCAAGCTAGCTACTGCAGGTCATCAACACAAGAAGACCAGAAACAGATACGTTTTTCTGAAAATGATGTTTTGCTTACAAAGTGATTTTATTGGTTTGAAGCCAAATTCAAACTGGCCCCACTTGGGGAGCGTTTTGCTCCACCAGGACAACCCACAGTTGAGCTCAGCACAACAATGATTGGCAAAAAAAAAAATCAAGGGATGCCAAATGCTTACTGGCTTCAATCAATCAAATGCTACAGCGGCAGCATGTCGTACTCTTTTGTTCCAGACAGCATCAGATACATGCGCTATACATACTGAGACAGAGGGGTGCTGTTTCCCTCACTCTGATGATTTCTTTGTTGAGATTCAGCCACTTGCGAATTGAAAGAAAAGTATGAAAACACAAAGATGAAAGCTATTTTTTTTTTTTCAATTATCAAATATTTTGGGAAGCCTGGCTACCCTTGGCAACCAATGAATACACACCACTCATTACATGAAATGACATTTTAAAAAAGACAAGGAAAGGAGTAACCCCTAAAAAGACAAGGAAAGGAGTAACCCCTGAAAAAGACAAGGAAAGGAGTAACCCCTGAAAAAGACAAGGAAAGGAGTAACCCCTGAAAAAGACAAGGAAAGGAGTAACCCCCTAAAAAGACAAGGAAAGGAGTAACCCCTGAAAAGACAAGGAAAGGAGTAACCCCTGAAAAAGACAAGGAAAGGAGTAACCCCTGAAAAAGACAAGGAAAGGAGTAACCCCTGAAAAAGACAAGGAAAGGAGTAACCCCTGAAAAGACAAGGAAAGGAGTAACCCCTGAAAAAGACAAGGAAAGGAGTAACCCCTGAAAAAGACAAGGAAAGGAGTAACCCCTGAAAAAGACAAGGAAAGGAGTAACCCCTGAAAAGACAAGGAAAGGAGTAACCCCTGAAAAAGACAAGGAAAGGAGTAACCCCTGAAAAAGACAAGGAAAGGAGTAACCCCTGAAAAGACAAGGAAAGGAGTAACCCCTGAAAAAGACAAGGAAAGGAGTAACCCCTGAAAAAGACAAGGAAAGGAGTAACCCCTGAAAAAGACAAGGAAAGGAGTAACCCCTGAAAAAGACAAGGAAAGGAGTAACCCCTGAAAAAGACAAGGAAAGGAGTAACCCCTGAAAAAGACAAGGAAAGGAGTAACCCCTGAAAAAGACAAGGAAAGGAGTAACCCCTGAAAAAGACAAGGAAAGGAGTAACCCTTGAAAAAGACAAGGAAAGGAGTAACCCCTGAAAAAGACAAGGAAAGGAGTAACCCCTGAAAAAGACAAGGAAAGGAGTAACCCCTGAAAAGACAAGGAAAGGAGTAACCCCCGAAAAAGACAAGGAAAGGAGTAACCCCTGAAAAAGACAAGGAAAGGAGTAACCCCTGAAAAAGACAAGGAAAGGAGTAACCCCTGAAAAAGACAAGGAAAGGAGTAACCCCTGAAAAAGACAAGGAAAGGAGTAACCCCCTAAAAAGACAAGGAAAGGAGTAACCCCTGAAAAAGACAAGGAAACGAGTAACCCCCTAAAAAGACAAGGAAAGGAGTAACCCCCTAAAAAGACAAGGAAAGGAGTAACCCCCTAAAAAGACAAGGAAAGGAGTAACCCCCTAAAAAGACAAGGAAAGGAGTAACCCCTGAAAAAGACAAGGAAAGGAGTAACCCCTTGAAAAGACAAGGAAAGGAGTAACCCCTGAAAAAGACAAGGAAAGGAGTAACCCCCTAAAAAGACAAGGAAAGGAGTAACCCCCTAAAAAGACAAGGAAAGGAGTAACCCCTGAAAAAGACAAGGAAAGGAGTAACCCCTGAAAAAGACAAGGAAAGGAGTAACCCCTGAAAGAGACAAGGAAAGGAGTAACCCCCTAAAAAGACAAGGAAAGGAGTAACCCCTGAAAAAGACAAGGAAAGGAGTAACCCCTGAAAAAGACAAGGAAAGGAGTAACCCCCTAAAAAGACAAGGAAAGGAGTAACCCCCTAAAAAGACAAGGAAAGGAGTAACCCCTGAAAAAGACAAGGAAAGGAGTAACCCCTGAAAGAGACAAGGAAAGGAGTAACCCCCTAAAAAGACAAGGAAAGGAGTAACCCCTGAAAAAGACAAGGAAAGGAGTAACCCCTGAAATAGACAAGGAAAGGAGTAACCCCCTAAAAAGACAAGGAAAGGAGTAACCCCCTAAAAAGACAAGGAAAGGAGTAACCCCTGAAAAAGACAAGGAAAGGAGTAACCCCTGAAAAAGACAAGGAAAGGAGTAACCCCTGAAAAAGACAAGGAAAGGAGTAACCCCTGAAAAAGACAAGGAAAGGAGTAACCCCTGAAAAAGACAAGGAAAGAAGTAACCCCTGAAAAAGACAAGGAAAGGAGCAACCCCTGAAAAAGACAAGGAAAGGAGTAACCCCCTGAAAGAGACAAGGAAAGGAGTAACCCCCTAAAAAGACAAGGAAAGGAGTAACCCCCTAAAAAGACAAGGAAAGGAGTAACCCCCTAAAGAGACAAGGAAAGGAGTAACCCCCTAAAAAGACAAGGAAAGGAGTAACCCCCTAAAAAGACAAGGAAAGGAGTAACCCCTGAAAAAGACAAGGAAAGGAGTAACCCCTGAAAAAGACAAGGAAAGGAGTAACCCCCTAAAAAGACAAGGAAAGGAGTAACCCCCTAAAAAGACAAGGAAAGGAGTAACCCCTGAAAAAGACAAGGAAAGGAGTAACCCCTGAAAAAGACAAGGAAAGGAGTAACCCCTGAAAAAGACAAGGAAAGGAGTAACCCCTGAAAAAGACAAGGAAAGGAGTAACCCCTGAAAAAAGACAAGGAAAGGAGTAACCCCTGAAAAAGACAAGGAAAGGAGTAACCCCTGAAAAAGACAAGGAAAGGAGTAACCCCTGAAAAAGACAAGGAAAGGAATAACCCCCTAAAAAGACAAGGAAAGGAGTAACCCCTGAAAAAGACAAAAGACAAAAAAGACAGATTGTAAAAAAACATTATTTTTTTTTTATTTAAAAAATATTTTGAATAATAAGTTGAAGTTGAAGACGTCTGTTGTGCTTCTAAGGCTGACCTTGTTCTCTGCAGGCTCTTTTTTTCCGTCTATGTGTCATAACAGAGAGAAATAAGACTGCAATATCTATAATAAAAGGGTGTTCATTCATTTAAATGGGCTTAGTATAAACAGTACAGTGCCCTGCCTACTGTAGTGTGTATTTGTGTAATATGTAAGTGGTACTGTACAGTATAGTCAAA